>NW_019231025.1:0-2981 GCF_002742605.1 Olea europaea var. sylvestris
CTCGTTCTTTTGAAAAATGGCCGAAATCCCTCATATGTCACGACGAAGTTGTGAGTTCAATCCAAAAGGGTCGTTACATATCCAAAAAGTACTTATGGGCCCAAAACGGACACCGTGTGCCAAAGTTGCGCTCAATTCTTCGTAGGCCGACTATCCAAGCCTTCCAAACATAAAACTGCTCAATCTTTCCAAAAATGGCCAAAATTCCTCATACGTCACGACGAAGTAGTGAGTTCGATCCAAAAAGGTCGCTACATTTCCAAAAAGTACTTATGGGCCCGAAACGGACACCTCTTGCAAATGTTACGCTCAATTCTTCGTACGCCGACTATCCGAGCGTTCCAAATATAGAAGTGCTCGTTCTTTCGAAAAATTGCCGAAATACCGCAGACGTCTTGACGAAGTCGTGAGTTCAATCCAAAACGATCGCTATATTTCCAAAAAGTACTTATGGGCCCAAAACGGACACAGTGTGCAAAAGTTACGCTCAATTCTTCGTACGTCGACTATCCGAGCGTTCCAAATATAAAAGTGCTCGTTCTTTCCAAAAATGGCCTAAATCCCTCATACGTCACGACGAAGTTGTGAGTTCAATCCAAAAGGGTCGCTACATTTCCAAAACGTACTTATGGGCCCAAAACGGACACCGTGTGAAAAAGTTACGCTCAATTCTTCGTACGCTACTATCCAAGCCTTCCAAACATAAAACTGCTCACTCCTTCCAAAAAATTCCCAAAATCCCTCATACGTGACGACGATGTAGTGAGTTCAATCCAGAAGGGTCGCTACATTTCCAAAAAGTACTTATGGGCCCGAAACGGACCCTTCTTGCAAAAGTTACACTCAATTCTTCGTACGCCGACTATCCAAGCCTTCCAAACATAAAACTGCTCACTCCTTCCAAAAAATTCCCAAAATCCCTCATACGTGACGACGATGTAGTGAGTTCAATCCAGAAGGGTCGCTACATTTCCAAAAAGTACTTATGGGCCCGAAACGGACCCTTCTTGCAAAAGTTACACTCAATTCTTCGTACGCCGACTATCCAAGCCTTCCAAACATAAAACTGCTCACTCCTTCCAAAAAATTCCCAAAATCCCTCATACGTGACGACGATGTAGTGAGTTCAATCCAGAAGGGTCGCTACATTTCCAAAAAGTACTTATGGGCCCAAAACGGACACCGTGTGCAAAAGTTACGGTCAATTCTTCGTACGCCGACTATCCGAGCGTTCCAAATATAGAAGTGTTCCTTCTTTCGAAAAATGGCTGAAATCCCTCATATGTCACGACTAAGTTGTGAGTTCAATCCAAAAGGGTCGCTACATTTTCAAAAAGTACTTATGGACCCAAAACGGACACCGTGTGAAAAAGTTACGCTCAATTCTTCGTATGCGACTATCCAATCCTTCCAAACATAAAACTGTTCAATCTGTCCAAAAATGGCCAAAATCTCTCATACGTCACGACAAAGTAATGAGTTCAATCCAAAAGGGTCGCTACCTTACCAAAAAGTGCTTATGGGCCCAAAACGGACACCGTGTGCAAAAGTTATGCTCAATTCTTCGTACGCCGACTATCCGAGCGTTCCAAGTATAGAGGTACTCGTTCTTTTGAAAAATGGCCGAATTCGTCATACGTCACGACGAAGTGGTGAGTTCAATCCAAAACGGTCGCTACATTTCCAAAAAGTACTTATGGGCCCGAAACGGACACCTCTTGCAAAAGTTACGCTCAATTCTACGTACGCCGACTATCCGAGCGTTCCAAGTATAGAGGTACTCGTTCTTTTGAAAAATGGCCGAATTCGTCATACGTCACGACGAAGTGGTGAGTTCAATCCAAAACGGTCGCTACATTTCCAAAAAGTACTTATGGGCCCGAAACGGACACCTCTTGCAAAAGTTACGCTCAATTCTTCGTACGCCGACTATCCGAGCGTTCCAAATATAGAAGTGCTCGTTCCTTCAAAAAATTGTCGAAATACCTCATATGTCACGACGAAGTAGTGAGTTCAATCCAAAAGGGCCGCTACATTTCCAAAAAGTACTTATGGGCCCAAAACGGACACCGTGTGAAAAAGTTACGCTCAATTCTTCGTACGCTACTATCCAGTCCTTCCAAACATAAAACTGCTCACTCTTTCCAAAAAATGGCCAAAATCTCTCATACGTCAAGACGAAGTAGTGAGTTCAATCCAAAAGGGTCGTTACATTTCCAAAAAGTACTTATGGGCCCGAAACGGACACCTCTTGCAAAAGTTACGCTCAATTCTTCGTACGCCGACTATCCAAGCCTTCCAAACATAAAACTGCTCCCTCTTTCCAAAAAATGGCCAAAATCCCTCATACGTCACGACGAAGTAGTTAGTTCAATCCAAAAGGGTCGCTACATTTCCAAAAAGTACTTACGGGCCCAAAACGGACACCGTGTGCAAAAGTTACGCTCAATTCTTCGCACGCCGACTATCCGAGCTTTCCAAATATAGAAGTGATCGTTCTTTCAAAAAATGGCTGAAATGCCTCATACGTCACGACAAAGTCGTGAGTTCAATCCAAAAGGGTCGCTACATTTCCAAAAAGTACTTATGGGCCCAAAACGGACACCGTGTTCAAAAGTTACGCTCAATTCTTCGTACGCTACTATCCAATCCTTCCAAACATAAAACTGCTCACTCTTTCCAAAAAATGGCCAAAATCCCTCATACGTCAAGACGAAGTAGTGAGTTCAATCCAAAAGGGTCGCTACATTTCCAAAAAGTACTTATGGGCCCGAAACGGACACCTCTTGCAAAAGTTACGCTCAATTCTTCGTACGCCGACTATCCGAGCATTCCAAATATAGAAGTGCTTGTTGTTTTGAAAAATTGCCGAAATACCGCAGACGTCTTGACGAAGTCGTGAGTTCAATCCAAAACGGTCGCTACATTTCAAAAAAGTACTTATGGGCCCAAAACGGATACAGTGTGCAAAAGTTACGCTC
>NW_019231026.1:0-2093 GCF_002742605.1 Olea europaea var. sylvestris
AACCAGTCAAATTTCAGCCAGTTTCGACGTCGTCACGAAAAATTATTAAAATTGGCCCCGCTCGATTTTTTTTCCGATCAACCGGCCAAATTTCAGCACGTTTCGACACCGTCGTGAAAAATGACGAAATTGCCCCGGCACGATTTTTGTTTCCAGTGAACCAGCAAAACTTCGGCCCGTTTCGACGCCGTCGCGAAAAATGACAAAATTGCCCCGGCGCGATTTTTGTTTCCGATCAACCGGTGAAATTTCTGCCAGTTTCGACACCGTCGCGAAAAATGACTAAAATTGCCACGGCGCGATTTTTGTTTCCCATCAACCAGCCAAATTTCAGCACGTTTCGACACCGTCGCGAAAAATGTCGAAATTGCCCCTGCGCGATTTTTGTTCCCGATCAACAAGTCAAATTTAAGCCAGTTTCGATGCCGTCGTGAAAAATGACGAAATTGCCCCGGCGCGATTTTGTTTCTGATCAACCAGTCAAATTTCAGCCAGTTTCGACACCGTCGCGAAAAATGACGAAATTAAACCCGGCGCGATTTTTGTTCCCGATCAACCTGTCAAATTTGAGCCCATTCCGGCACAGTCGTGAAAAATGACGAAATTGCCCCGGTGCGATTTTTGTTTCCGATCAACCAGCCAAATTTCAGCCCGTTTCGACACCGTCGCGAAAAATGACGAAATTGCCCCGGTGCGATTTTTGTTTCCGATCAACCAGTCAAATTTTAGCCAATTTCGTCATTGTCGCGAAAAATTATTAAAATTGGCCTCGCGCGGTTTTTTTTCCGATCAACCAGCCAACTTTCAGCCCGTTTCGACACCGTCGCGAAAAATGACGAAATTGCCCCGGCACGATTTTTGTTTCCAGTGAACCAGCAGAACTTCGGCCCGTTTCGACGCCGTCGCGAAAAATGACAAAATTGCCCCGGCGCAATTTTTGTTTCCGATCAACCAGTCAAATTTCAGCCAGTTTCGACACCGTCGCGAAAAATGACTAAAATTGCCCAGGCGCGATTTTTGTTTCCCATCAACCAGCCAAATTTCAGCACGTTTCGACACCGTCGCGAAAAATGTCGATATTGCCCCGGCGCGATTTTTGTTTCCGATCAACCAGTCAAATTTCAGCCAGTTTCGACACCGTCGCGAAAAATGACGAAATTGCCCCTGTGCGATTTTTGTTTCCGATCAACCAGTCAAATTTCAGCCAGTTTCGTCATCGTCGCGAAAAATTATTAAAATTGGCCTTGCGCGATTTTTTTTCCGATCAACCAGCCAACTTTCAGCCCGTTTCGACGCCGTCGCGAAAAATGACGAAATTGCCCCGGCACGATTTTTGTTTCCGGTCAACCAGTAAAACTTCGGCCCGTTTCGACGCAGTCGCGAAAAATGACAAAATTGCCCCGGCGCGATTTTTGTTTCCGATCAACCAGTCAAATTTCAGCCAGTTTCGACACCGTCGCGAAAAATGACTAAAATTGCCCAGGCGCGATTTTTTTTTCCGATCAACCAGTCAAATTTCAGCCAGTTTAGACACCGTCGCGAAAAATGACAAAATTGCCTCGGCGCGATTTTTGTTTCCGATCAACCAGTCAAATTTCAGCCAGTTTCGACACCGTCGCGAAAAATGACTAAAATTGCCCAGGCGCGATTTTTGTTTCCCATCAACCAGCCAAATTTCAGCACGTTTCGACACCGTCGCGAAAAATGTTGAAATTGGCCCGGCGCGATTTTTGTTTCCGATCAACCAGTCAAATTTCAGCCAGTTTCGACACCGTCGCGAAAAATGACGAAATTGCCCCGGTGCGATTTTTGTTTCCGATCAACCAGTCAAATTTCAGCCAGTTTCGTCATCGTCATGAAAATTATTAAAATTGGCCTCGCGCGATTTTTTTTCCGATCAACCAGCCAACTTTCAGCCCGTTTCGACACCGTCGCGAAAAATGACGAAATTGCCCCGGCACGATTTTTGTTTCCGGTCAACCAGCAAAACTTCGGCCCGTTTCGACACCGTCGCAAAAAAATGACTAAAATTGCCCGGCGCGATTTTTGTTTTACGATCAACCAGTCAAATTTCAGCCAGTTTCGACACCGTC
>NW_019231026.1:2455-2980 GCF_002742605.1 Olea europaea var. sylvestris
GCCCCGGAGCGATTTTTGTTTCCGGTCAACCAGCTAAACTTCAGCCCGTTTCGACACCGTCGCAAAAAAATGACTAAAATTGCCCGGCGCGATTTTTGTTTCTGATCAACCAGTCAAATTTCAGCCAGTTTCGGCGCCGTCGCGAAAAATGACTGAGATTTCCCCGGCGCGATTTTTGTTTCCCATCAACCAGCCAAATTTCAGCCCGTTTCGACAACGTCGCGAAAAATTTCGAAATTGCCCCGGCGCGATTTTTGTTTCCGATCAACCAGTCAAATTTCAGCCAGTTTCGACACCGTCGCGAAAAATGACTGAAATTGCCCCGGCGCGATTTTTGTTTCCCATCAACCAGCCAAATTTCGGCATGTTTCGACACCGTCGTGAAAAATTTCGAAATTGCCCCGGCGCGAGTTTTGTTTCCGATAACCAGTCAAATTTAAGACAGTTTCGACGCCGTCGCGAAAAATGACGAAATTGCCCCGGCGCGATTTTGTTTCCGATCAACCAGTCAAATTTCAGCCAGTT
>NW_019231027.1:0-2980 GCF_002742605.1 Olea europaea var. sylvestris
ACAATGCACATCTCTCCTAAATGAAACGCGTCTTTATCTCTTCACCACAAAACAAAACCCTACAACTCACTCTTCTCTCGACCCAGATTGATTCTCTCCAAAAAATTCTTTCAAAATTTCATCTCTTTCTCTTTAAAAAACATCGACTATCTTGCTTTTTCTTTGAACCTAATTCTAGTTCTCTCTGTAGATTGTATAGAAGAAAGTCCTAGATGATTCTAGTACTCTCAGACCTTCAAACTTAAGGTTCAAAAGACTTACGGAGTGGTTGGATGAAGTAGCATCGCAAGCTTTGTCATCATGAACTATGTTAGGTAAGGTGTTCATTTGTTTTGATCCTGAAACCCCTTTTCTTTTGGGTTATTTGTTGAAGAAAAAGATTTTGAGTAAGTTTTTGAGTTCATAGCCATGATTTTTGATATTTTAACCTCCATTTTTATGTTGTTTTTGTTGAATAGTAAACTTGATTTTTGGATTATAAAATATGGGCTTAAGGATTTTGCCTATAGGCCCAAATCAATTAAAAGGCCCAACATGCATAGCATTCTAGAAACATTATCTAGAAAAATCTATATAAATATCTACTAGAAAAATCTATGTAAATATCTAAATAAGATATGTGGTCTTATAAAGAATATCTAGAGAATTCTAGGAAAATATCTTGATGTGTGGTCTACGTGTCTCTAGAAAATGTGTGGACTAGAATCTTCATGTAAACACTATATAAAGGGGTAGTGCCCTCCATTTTGTAACAAGCCAAAAAATGTGTAAAGTCTTGAATTTGAGAAATAAAAATTTCCTTTTTTCACTTCCTTCTTCCTATTAGTGCTGTCCTCTTAAAAGCCTTAGCCAATCCAAGTTAGTAAACCCATCTTTCCTCCAACAAACTGGTATCAGAGCCTTAAGGTTCTTTTGAAAAATGGCAAGTGGGATGATTCCTTTTCAAGTCCCCCAACTCAACAAGGATAACTACGACAATTGGAGTATAAGGATGAAAGCATTACTCGGGTCACAAGATGCATGGGAGATCATAGAGAAAGGCTACACGGAGCCACAAGACGTGGTTGATCTATCTCTAGCACAAAGGGATAGTTTGAAGGATGCAAGGAAGAAGGACAAGAAGGCTCTCACCCTCATCTATCAAGCCTTAGATCAAGGCATGTTCGAGAAAGTAGCTTGTGCTACTACGAGTAAGGAAGCATGAGAGATCTTGTAAAACTCCCACAAAGGAGTTGAGAAGGTGAAAAAGGTTCGACTTCAAACACTTCGAGGTGAGTTTGAAGCTTTACATATGAAAGAATCGGAATCAATTTCTGATTACTTCTCTAGAGTATTAGCTATTGTGAATCAATTAAAAAGGAATGGAGAAAAGTTGAATGACACTCGAGTAATTGAGAAGATACTTAGGTCTTTAGATTCTAAATTTGACTACATAATTGTAGCCATTGAGGAATCTAAAGATCTAGATAGTATGAGTGTCGATCAACTCATGGGATCTTTACAAGCCTATGAGGAAAGACTGAGGAAGAAGGTGAAAGAAGAGTCATTAGAGCAAGCTCTTCAAACAAAGCTCACTTTGAACGAGGGTGAAGGAAGGTTCAATAGTAGAAGAAGTCAAAGAGGAAGAGGACGAGGCCAAGATCGAGGCAGAATTGCATTCTACAAGGAGGAAAGAAGACAAAGTTCATTTTCTACCAGAGGTCGTGGAAGAGAAAAATGTACGAGGCGAAATGAAGGACCAAGGTATGACAAATCTCAAATTAAATGTTACAATTGTCAAAAACTTGCTCATTATGCTTCAGAATGTAGAAATATTACTAATCAAGTTGAGGAGAAAGCCAACTATGCCTGTTGGGAAAGTAAAGTGGATCCTGCACTATTGTTAGCTTACAAAGGTGAACAGAGCAAAGAAAAGAACACTTGGTATTTAGATACAAGAGCAAGCAATCATATGTGTGGAAGAAAAAACATGTTTGTTGAGCTTGATGAATCAGTAAGCGGCAACATTACCTTTGGAGATGAATCCAAAATCCCAGTGAAAGACAACGGTAAAATCTTGATCCACTTAAAAAATGGTAAGCATCAATTTATCTCAAATGTATATTATGTGCCCAATATGAAGAAAAACATTTTAAGTTTGGGACAACTCTTAGAGAAGGGCTATAATATTCATTTGAAAGATCATAGTCTTTCAATAAGAGATCAAAGATAAAATTTGATCGCCAAAATCCCTTTGACAAGAAATAGAATGTTTGCGTTAAGCATTCAAAATGATGTCGCTAAATGCTTAAAAGCTTGTTTTAAAGATTCATCTTGACTTTGACACTTGAGATTTGGGCATCTTAATTTTGGACGCTTAAAGTTGTTGAGTAAGAAGAAAATGGTGAAAGGTTTGCCTCCAATAAATCATGCGGATCAATTATGTGAAGGATGCTTACTTGGAAAGTATTCGAGAAAAAGTTTTCCAAAAGAAGCATCTACAAGAGCTAAGAAGCCGCTAGAACTTGTACACTCCGATGTTTGTGGGCCAATTAATCCAAGCTCTCTCGGTAAGAGCAATTATTTTGTTCTTTTTATTGATGATTTCAGTAGAAAGATTTGGGTCTATTTTCTCAAACAAAAATTGGAAGTTTTTGAAGCTTTTTTAAGAAGTTTAAAGATCTTGTTGAAAAAGAAAGCGGATATAGTATAAAAGCCTTGTTTGATTAATTGGCCCAACATGCATAGCATTCAAGTTTGAGGGGGGATGTTGAGTATTAAACTTGATTTTTGGACTATAAAATATGGGCTTAAGGATTTTGCCTATAGGCCCAAATCAATTAAAAGGCCCAACATGCATAGCATTCTAGAAACATTATCTAAAAAAATCTATATAAATATCTACTAGAAAAATCTATGTAAATATCTAAGTAAGATATGTGGTCTTATAAAGAATATCTAGAGAATTCTAGAAAAATATCTTGATGTGTGGTCTAGGTGT
>NW_019231028.1:0-2980 GCF_002742605.1 Olea europaea var. sylvestris
TTCCAATCAAATTAGACTAGCAATTCGCCAAAAACGAACAAACCCGTAGTGATCATGAAATCAAAAACCACTAGTCATTGGCCTGATTCCAATCGAATTAGACTAGCAATTCGCTAAAAGCGAACAAACCCGAAGTTATTATGAAATCAAAAATCACTTTTCATTTGCTCAATTCCAATCGAATTAGACTAGCAATTTGCCCAAAACGAACAAACCCGAAGTTATCATTAAATCAAAAACATCTTTTCATTGGCTCGGTTCCAACTGAATTAGACTAGATATTTGCCAAAAATGAACAAACCCGAAGTTATCAGGACATCAAAAACCACTTTTCATTGGCGCGATTCCAATCGAATTAGACTAGCAATTTGCCAAAATGAACAAAATTGAAGTTATCATGAAATCAAAAACCACTTTTCATTGGCTTGATTCAAATCTAATTAGACTAGCAATTCGCCAAAAATGAACAAACTCGAAGTTATCATGAAACCAAAAACCACATTTCATTGGATCGATTCCAATCGATTTAGACAAGCAATTAGCCAAAAACGAAAAACCTGAAGTTATCGTGAAATCCAAAACCATTTTTAATTGGCTTGATTCCAATCGAATTAGACAAGTAACTAACCAGAAACGAACAAACCCGAAGTGATCATAAAATCAAAAACCACTTTTTATTGGCTCGATTCCAATCGAATTAGACTAGCAATTCGCCAAACAAGAACAAACCCTAAGTTATCATGAAATCAAAAACCACTAATCATTGGCTCGATTCCAATCGAATTAGACTAGCAATTCGCCAAAAAGGAACAAACCCGAAGTCATCAAGAAATCAAAAACCACTTTTCATTTGCTCAATTCCAATCGAATTAGACTAGCAATTCGCCAAACACGAACAAACCTGAAGTTATCATCAAATAAAAAACCACTTTTCATTGGCTCGATTCCAATCCAATTAGACTAGTAATTCGCCAAAAACGTACAAATCTGAAGTTATCATGAAATCCAAAACCACTTTTCATTCGCTGGATTCCAATCGAATTAGACTAGCGATTCACCAGAAAAGGACAAAGCCGAAGTGATCATGAAATCAAAAACCACTTTTCATTGGCTCGATTCCAATCGAATTAGACTAGTAATTTGCCAAACACGAACAAACCCGAAGTTATCATGAAATCAAAAACCACTTTTCATTGGCTCGATTCCAATCAAATTAGACTAGTAATTCGCCAAAAACGAACAAACCTGAAGTTATCATGAAATCCAAAACCTCTTTTCATTGCCTTGATTCCAATCGAATTAGACTAGCAAATCACTAGAAACAAACAAACCCGAAGTGATCATGAAATCAAAAACTACTTTTTATTGGCTCGATTCCAATCGAATTAGACGAGCAATTCGCCAAACACGAACAAACTCGAACTAATCATGAAATCAAAAACAACTAATCATTGGCTCGATTCCGATTGAATTAGAATAGCAATTCGCCTAAAAAAACCAAACCTGAAGTTATCCTGAAATCCAAAATCACATCTCATTGGCTTGATTCCTATCGCATTAGACTAGCAATTCACAATAAACGAACTAACCCGAAGTGATCATGCAATAAAAAACCACTTTTCATAGGCTCGATTCCAAACGAATTAGACTAGCAATTCTCCAAAAATGAACAAACCTGAAGTTATCATGAAATCCAAAACCTCTTTCATTGGCTTGATTCCAATTGAATTAGACTAGCAATTAACCAAAAACGAAGAAACCCGAAGTGATCATGAAATTTAAAACCACTTTTTATTGGCTCGATTCCAATCGAATTAGTCTAGCAATTCGCTAAACACGAACAAACCCTAAGTTATCACGAAATCGAAAACCATTATTCGTTGGCTCGATTCCAATCGAATTAGACTAGCAATTCGACAAAAACGAACAAACCCTAAGTTATCACGAAATCAAAAACCATTATTCGTTGGCTCGATTCCAATCGAATTAGACTAGCAATTCGACAAAAACGAACAAACCCGAAGTGATCATGAAATCAAAAACCACTTTTCATTTGCTCAATTCCAATCGAACTAGACTAACAATTCGCCAAAAACGAACAAACCTGAAGTTATCGTGAAATCCAAGACCACTTTTCATTGGCTGGATTCTAATCGAATTAGACTAGCAATTCACCAGAAGAGGACAAACCCGAAGTGAACATAAAATCAAAAACCACTATTCATTTCGAAGTTATCATGAAACCAAAAACCACTTTTCATTTGCTCAATTCCAATCGAATTAGACTAGCAATTGGCCAAAAACGAACAAAACCGAAGTCATCATGAAATCAAAAACCACTTTTCATTTGCTCGATTCCAATCGAATTAGACTAGCAATTAAATAGAAAAGGACAAACCCGAAGTGATCATGAAATCAAAAACCACTTTTCATTGGCAACCCGAAGTGATCATGAAATCAAAAACAACTTTTTGTTGGCTCGATTCCAATCCAATTAGACTAGCAATTCGCCTAACACGAACAAACTCGAACTAATCATGAAATCAAAAACAACTAATCATTGGCTCGATTCCGATCGAATTAGAATAGCGATTCGCCTAAAAAAACAAACCTGAAGTTATCATGAAATCAAAAACCACTTTTCATTGGCTCGATTCCAATCGAATTAGACTAGTAATGCGCCAAAAACATACAAACCTGAAGTTATCATGAAATCCAAAACCTCTTTTATTGGCTTGATTCCAATTGAATTCGACTAGAAAATCACCAGAAACAAACAAACCCGAAGTGATCATGAAATCAAAAACCACTTTTCATTGTCTCGATTTCAATCGAATTAGACTAGCACTTTGCCAAAACACGAACAATTCCGTAGATATCATGAAATCAAAAATCATTATTCATTGGCTCGATTCCAATCGAATTAGACTCGCAATTCGCAAAAAATGAACAAACATGAAGTTATCATAAAATCAAAACC
>NW_019231029.1:0-1557 GCF_002742605.1 Olea europaea var. sylvestris
GGACATCGAGACACGAGCTTGCATGTCAATTTGCGGAGATTGGGAGCACATCCCAAAACTTTTGCATACATTTCATTATGAATAAGAAGTGTAGAAATGGATTGTAGGTTATTTATTTGGAAGCTCCCATCCGTAGTTGCTCTTAAATGAGAAGATTCACTGAAGCGTGCACCACCATGAAAACGCAGATGTTTCAAATTCTTCATGTTAAGAACGAACTCAGGTATTCCAACTTCACCATGGTTCTCCACTCCAAGATATTCTAGTCTGTGGAGTTTTTCTATTAATGGCAGTTCAATATTTTCACTAACTGCCAAGTACCTCAAGTGAACCAGGTTTTCAATTCCTCCACTTACAACTTGAACCGAAGACTGATATTGTCCTGACAAATCCATGACCCTACGGCCTAATTGAGAGTGAAGATATGGATCAAATGGTCTTGGGAAACAAGGACGCTGCATTTTCAAGATACTCATATCTTTCTTATACTTCGAAGATCCGCTGAAGAACCAATGTGGTGACAACAAAATCACATCCAATCATCATAGCAACAAAAGCGTCGTTAGTGTGACCATCAAATATAGTTACATTATTAATAATCTAGATAGAAATAGAAGACAGTGAATGAGGAAAGAAGAGAGACAAAGAACTTACTTTTCGATCCCTCCCATAAAGTTTACTTCTTCAGCTATCCTCAAGCACGTCTCATGCAATAGATCATGAATCATGCAAGTTTTGACTCCACCATTTGATCTTTTTTTAGCAACTAGTACCAGACCCCTATTAATTAGATCCATTAGATAATTGTGTGCCACATCCTCTGAGCTCCCGTGGTTTTCTTTGTTTATAAACCCTTCGGCAACCCAAAGAGATATCAACTTCCGTACCGGGATTACTTCGTCTTCTTTAAATGCTCCAAAGTATAGAAAACAAGGTTTCAGATGAGCTGGTAAATGCTGGTAACTAAGTTTCAGTATGTCGATGCAATTATTTGTGCTGTCAAATATGTGTTCATTTAAATGTCCCGCTATTTTTCCCCATGAGCTCTCTTTCTTCTGTATATTTGCAAGAATGGAAGATATTGTAATGACTGACAGAGGTAGACCACGACATTTTGCGGCAATATGCTTACCAATCTCTAGCAATTCTGGAGGGCAACGTTCTGTCTGGAACACTTTCCACCGTAATAATTCCCAACATTCAGCATCTGATAGGAAAGGAAGTTCATTAACAACATCATTGAAGCCCAATTCTTTATTTCGAGATGTGAATAAGATTCTACTTCCTGTTTCATCATCTGGAAAATATCTTTTCAAATCGTCCCACGGTTCCGTGTCCCATACATCATCCATGACTATAAGGTATCTCATTCCTTTTAATTTTTTGTAAAGCTCTTCAGCCAAATTTTCTTCCTCCATTTCCTTGTTTGTTTCTCTATCATGGTTTCTTGCCGATGCCAAAATGTCAATCAATACATTTTTCTTCTTATATGTTTGAGAAACCACACACCAAGCACATATGTCGAAATGATGGACAATGGAAGGATCATTGAACAAT
>NW_019231029.1:10928-139095 GCF_002742605.1 Olea europaea var. sylvestris
AAATATAAGAACAAAACAAAATAGTGATTCATTTCAACATATTCAACTTGGCATAATATACAATATTATTATTACGTGTCTTAAAATCATCACTTTTGTCGTGAGTCGGCAATTCTATATTATGAAGTTTTGTTCAGCAATTATAAATCCAAGACTGATCCAGTGACAGAAATGTCCCTGCTTCTTTATCTCGCAGACAACCTTGAATAACAAACTCAAGGCGTAGTTTACTTCAAATGTAAAAGAATGATGTAGAATAATGCAAAACTTAATCCCACTGCAACTGGCATTCTATTTAGTTTTAGGAGAAATGTATCCCTAATTTGTTTGACAATGTCGTAGTGACTCTGTAACAACCTTAAATCAGTTTTCATCACTACTAATCAGTTATCGTCACTACTAATGGAAAATCCAGATGGCCCAGAAGCAAATGAAATAAATAATAAAAGTTAAGCATTCAATAAACAATTATAATAAATGTTCCCTAAACAAGTAAACAACTAAAATAAATAATTAAATAAATAATTAAAATGTAAATAAACAATTGAAATAAATATCTAACATTTAAAATAAATATTAAATAAACAACTAAAAAATTAAAAAAATAATTTAAATAAAAGTTTAAATGTTCAATAAATAATTTAAATAAACAATTGAAATAAATATCTAACATTTAAAATAAATATTAAATAAACAACTAAAAAATTAAAAAAATAATTTAAATAAAAGTTTAAATGTTCAATAAATAATTTAAATAAACAATTGAAATAAATATCTAACATTTAAAATAAATATTAAATAAACAACTAAAAAATTAAAAAAATAATTTAAATAAAAGTTTAAATGTTCAATAAATAATTTAAATAAACAATTGAAACAAATTAAATAAACAATCAAAATAAATAATAAAGAATTAAACATTCAATAAAAAATTAAACTAAATATTAAATAAACTATTAAACAATTAAAATAAATAATTTTACAAAAATTATTTTTTCCCTTTTTATAATGTGTTGTTTAATTTTTAATTACGTTCATTTTCTTTATTCCATGATCTGTTCTTTCTTGCATATATTAGTTAAAGTTCGATTAGTTTAATTTTGAATATTATGCCTTATCCATTTTCAATTAGCAATATTCTAACATTTGAAATTTTGCAGGATAGATTACCATTTGGACGCCGTCATAAGACAGATTCCTGGCAAAGTTACGTCGATCTGTAACTTTGCTAACTTCATATCAGTATTGGATTTATTGGACAAGGAGCATACGGAGATATTATGTCGATCCTGCTTATGGCCCCTGTATTCGCTGCTTTTTGTACAGCTTTTATGGGCAGTTGCTCGATTCATTACTATGTCGACTGCTTAAGCCAGTTGATGGAGATGCCCTCTACTTTGATCTTGGGGGCAAGGTTGCTATATTTTCCATATTCGAGTATGCTCTCATCATCGGATTGAGATGTATGGGTGAAGAGCAGCGATGACTCATGTTCTGACAAACAACAGGCTGCTGAATAATTATTTTAATGGGCGCACAATAGTGATACTAGCGTAGTTAGGAGATGCATTCAGGGAATGCGACCAGAAGTCTGATAAGTTGAAGTTGGGGATAGTGTTTATAATCGAGAGCGTACTGAGGTATTATCATAGGAAGACATCGATTAACATTTTTTATTTAAAAGTTGTTGATGATATCGATACGTTCAACAACAATCCATAGGGGCAGAGATGTTTTGCCAATACTTTACGCGTCTTTAGGAAGGGGCATGCAATGCTTGGGAGGGGGTAAACCCGAGTGTAAGTACAATGCATATGTCCTACCGTTAGCTTTGCTAATAAATGTTTAACGTAATGAATTATCTGCCTTTTTTATTAAATTGTACATATAATAATTGTAATTATTGCAGATACGGGCCTACGAGACTGTCCTCATCCTGGCTGGTCAATATACAATGAGAGTTGATACATGCTGCCCTCGGATGCACTGCTGGCGAGCACAAGACATGCCCTTACAAAATAAATATTAGCTCTCCTCAACATTCATGATGTATGTATTATACATTTACGATTTGTGTTATATGTCCTTTTCGAAATCTCGATACATGGTCATTAATTCGATGAAATGTTAATATGTTAGCTTGAAGTTCTCATTGAGTTGACACTGTCGATCTAGGAGGAGGGTCAGATTTATATATGTGATCTGCTGACAGTTCGTGCTACTCGAGAGAGGCCTGAGTCCACCATGGATCGAGAAATGGTATGTTAATTGAATATAATTTGTTGATTATCGTTATAATTTTTGAATTAAGTTATAAATTTGTAATGCTCATTTTTTTAGGAGCGTCGTCCATTATCACTTCCGTCGAGGGTGTCACATTCCCTGAGGAGGTCACCTCCCTACATGAGATCACCGTCTCCTGCATCCAGGCACCTTCCACGTGGATCTCTTGCATGTAGTCATAGTGCTTCCATCGATGATATGTTCCGATTTATGATGGAGATCAGAGGCGAAGTAGCTGAGTTACGACGTGAGGTACAAGTCGGTTAAGGAGACCTTCATGTTGAGGTCATAATGATATGGGGCGACATAGTAGGCCTATGTGGGACCAGTGGCTATCAAGATGGAGGGGGTAGTGGAGGGACTGGTGACTATCTGGAAGGAGGGACCGATGGTTATGAGGGGCGAGGGGCTCAGATGGGGTGTGTTGACACGTTCTGCCCATCGGTTAATGCATTCGTTTAATTTTTTGGAGGCACGATGGAAATGGAGGATCAGGCCCTAATGGAGACAGATGCGGAGGAGGTACCCGAAGCAGAAGGGGTACCAAAGAAGAGGTGGTGAGGGTGTCGGAGGTGGAGAGCGTACCGAAGGAGGAGGTGGTACCCGAGAGGACTCTAGACTTGCTGGACGTAGTTTTTGTGTCGAATGGGGGGGGGAAGGGTAAGAAGCGTACTGTTGACATGCTGGAACTGGTGCTCAACAAGAGGCAAAGACAACCATTGCAGTACATTGTTTTCCTATTCATGGCCAAGGCGAAGAGAAAAACGTTTGTAGATGAAACGGTTCCCAATCTCTTTCATGAGGTCGACTATGTCAGGCATAAAGTGTTCGATACATGGTTCAAATCCCTTAAGTCGTGTAAGTATTTTATGATTTCGCTAAAGTACATATGAGATCATCTATGATTTTGGTAACATTTCATTTTTTTTTTTCATTTTTTTAGAGATAGCTACAAGATTGGAGATAAGACCATTTCGAATGCTAAGAAGTGTTTTGAAGATATTTTTACACCGTCAGCTTGGCTCACCGATGATGTGAGTGTATGCTCGTTGTTATTTATTATGTTATGATTACATAATTTGTTGTTTTATTTAATTAAATGGACCTCTTTTTTATGGTGTTTTTGCTTTAGCACGTCGACATGGCCATGGAGATTCTGCGTGATCGGGCTCGAAAACACTCGAGATCTTTTGACATTCTTGGCCAAGTCATCCTGGGCTTCGGGTTTGCACGTGGCATTGATATCGAGCACATCATGCTCATGGACTAGGAGAATGGATATGTGTTGCTGATTACATGGTCGAGTGGGTCATTGGGATAGAGCCGACATGTAGAAAGCCATGGACGAGTTGTACACTTATATACGTGTCTATGATCGCGAACTTACACTGCTTTGTAGTTGAGATCGCAATAGTCGATTTCACTATCTATGTGTACAATTCCGATCGCAGTTGTCTGGCCAAGATCAACGGCAGCAAATACTGAAGCCGATGACCGTGATCGTTCCCATGATGGATAAATATACCGACATTCGAGTAAATTACAGATTAACCGTAGTGCGGGACATGAGGACGACAAGACGAGTATCATAAATATTTACAAGTTTTTTTATTTGAAAACTTAGTTTTTAACTATATGTTATTAAGCTAATATATTATTATTTACTTGCAGAGGCGATTGTGCTATATTCGCAATAAAGTATATAGAATTTTTTAGTATTAAGTGCAATGTTAAAATAACTCAATCTTGTATAGATATGTGGAGGTTGAAGTTAGTATGCGATCTGTATGAATACAATTGTGATCCTTAGTACATTGTATATTATTTTATTTAAAAATGTAAATATTGAATCGTGTTCCAATACTACAATTGTATAATATTTGTTTTATTTTATTTATTTATTTAAATATTTCATGAATTATGTTAATTATTTATGTTTATTGTTTATTTAAGTAGATAAAAATAATTAAAATAAATAATTAATATAACCAATGAAAATAATTAATGGAATATTTAAATAAAAATAAATCTAATAATTAACATAAATAATATATATAACCAATGAAAATAATTAATGAAATATTAGAATAAAAAACCAAATCTAATAATTAAAATAAACAATTAAAATAAATAATTAACAAACATAATATGCATAACAAATGAAAATAATTAATGAAATATTTAAATAAAAAATTAAATCTAGTAATTAAAATAAATAATTAACACAAATAATATGCATAACCAATGAAAATAATTAATGAAAAATTTAAATAAAAAACTAAATTTAATAATTAGAATAGATAATTAACAAAAATAATTAACATACCAATGAAAATAATTAATGAAATATTTAAATAAAAAAACTAAAGGGGGTGTCCTCAATTGAAATTGTAATAGATTTTAAATGTAATTTTAAATTTAGGATTTATTGAATTTTAATGAAATCCATTAAAATTTAGGTGTCCCCAATTGAAATTTTAATAAAATCCTTTAAAATTTAGGTATCCCCAATAATTAGTGGATTTATAAAGATTCCATTAATAGAAGGATTTTAAAAGATTTAAATGGATTTCAAGCTTAAAAATTCATATAAGTAAATCTTTTTAAATTTCACCATATTTGATGATATTCTTATGGAATTTGTAAGAATCTATTTAAATTCACAAAATTCATTAGAATTTATAATCCTTTAAAATTCATTAAAATTTTAGTTGAAAACACCCCTATAAATCTAATAATTAAAATAAATAATTAACATAAACAATTAACATAACCAATAAAATAATTAATGAAATATTTAAATAAATTAATTAAATATAATAATTAAAAATAATAATTAAAATGTTAAAATAATGTTATAAATAATTACATTGTCAATATTTTATTAACAGATGTTAACTTTTATTAAAGTAGGCAATCAAAATCAATGTTACATTGTCAACAATTTCACATTTGTTACATTGTTATGCAGAGGAATCTGACTTGTACAAAATTTTCTAGTGTGTCCTGTTGCACCGCACCTACCGGACTTATGAGGTCGAACAAATTCTTCGGTAGATAATATTCTAAATGTACGTGTACGTCCAGGAGTACGTGGTCCGACTGCTGGTGGCAACAAGTTATTAGTGAGAGAATGTGGCCAGAGCTTACCACTCGACTTCATTTGATATATTAAATATTGTTTCGACATACGCTACTCTCCAATAATGAGTCATGTAATAAGCATTGCATAAGATGTGTGATGGAAATCCTCTATGCCTAGTCACTGCATGTGTACACGAAAAATTCTCCAATTGAAACTGTCTACACGTGCAAATGTTATCATTCAAGTTTACGATGTATCTGAAATTACGTGCACATCTCATACAGAAGCAAAACTGATCCAGTAGCTCTATATATACCTTTCTTATCACCTCTAGAGTCTTGAAGAGTTTATTATTCTGAGCCGAGGTTAGTACACTTGTACAATTCCATGATTCATCACGTCGATAATGAAACCACTATTGTAGCTTGTCAAGAATGTTCTCAATCATTACGAGAATTGGTAACTTTCGATCCTTCTTGAATAAGGCATTAAGCGACTCCGCATTTTTCGATATCATTATATTGTATCGACGTCTCAAAAAATGTGATCGTGCCCAACGTTTGATCCCCATCTCTGTTAGATACTCCTATGTAGCATACAATTTACTTTCTATTTCGACCATGAACTTCTCAAACTCTTGGAAACTGTAAGCATCTATAACTCTCCTAAGCAATGTAATATGCCACTGCCTTGATACATAGTCTTCAGGTTTCCCTTATATGGTACATACAATAATCATGATGTGCCTCGAAAAAGACTTCGACGATACCATTTATTATTGGCTGCCCTCGGTCGGTTACGAATTCAAGGTTCTCAACATCCCCAATTACTTCCCTCAACTTTGTGAAAAACCAACATATCGCTAAATCATTTTCTCCGTCAACTATGTCGAATGCAAGAGGGTAAAGTTGGATGTTGACATCTTGACATGTTGCAATAATCAACTTGTCCCCGTATCTAGCCTTAAGAGTTGTATTGTCAATTAGGATTAGGAGTTGCGTTGCATTTCGAAATCCTCGAACGTATTGTCCAAGGGCCATAAAAAAAAATATTTGAAGCGATTCTCGTCATCCTTCTTAATAAAAAATGCCGATCCGATATTAACTTTTTTCATGTTATATCAATACTTGGCCAATTTAAATAAACAATAATCATAATTTAAATTATCAATTAAATATTAAATAATAAATAAATAGAAAAATAAACAATTAAATTAAATAATTAATTAGATATCAAAATAAACAAATGAATTAAATAATTGAATAAACAATTGAAATAAATAATTAACAATTAAAATAAAAATTAAATAAACATCTAAATAATGAATAACCGGATAAATTTAGCATAACTCTCACCATCGAACCCATCAAGTCATTCAATGTGCATTGTTTGGCATTTCAAACCTTCTGATAGCTCATGACTACCCCGTATTCTCGACGAACGTCATTAATGATGTCCGAAAGTCTATAGATCATTCATGGGGTCCTGAAATTTGTGCATTATTTCTCGACCAATGAACCATGATCGGACTTGTCTATGATCATTTTAACGAATACCCACTTCGCAAAGAACTCATTCGTGTCTATCATACTTACGAACTACAAAGAACTCATTCGTGTCTATCTTCGTCGCTTGCAAACACCAATGGTGAATGTCGTCAACCTAGACAATAGTATAAGTCGACTTGTTTGATTTCTTCACTTTAAACTCAAAATTATGTTTCAAAGCAATCCGATGAACAGCTTCTAGCAAATCTTTCTTCGTGCCAAACAGTTGTTCGACATACAAATCTTCATCATTGGAAACTATACACGAACAATTAGAGGACCACGCACTTGGTCCAGCCTGTGAGCTCCCACTTGACTCATGTCTCAAACGAAATAAAGCAATCAAATTCTCATTTGTAAAGTCGTTGTCTTTTTCGTTATCTTGAACAACCGAGGAAATTCTGTGTTTAACAATGAGATCATGGTGAGGAGCAACAATCTCTAGAATAGTCACATCATCCCCACGAACTATCTTTACTGTATCCCAAAACTCATTCACTTTACGATCCTCACCATCAAAATATTCGTGTTTACTCTCGGGGACATTCTTCTTCATCAAAGTTACGCAAATAGGAATCGTATGTTTCTGGTTCATTTCAAATGAAACCTTCATTTCAGTTTTAGAATTAACCATTATAGATGGAATTGAAATGGATGTATGCTCGCCCATTAGAAATCCAAATTTCATGTCGTACTGAGATAGATCGACTTTGAGCAAGTTCTATAACTTATTGTACATTTCTGCATATGATGTACTTGATGTTATCACAATTGCAGTAAAATCATGTCTTTCACTCATCCATTTTCACACCCATCGATCATTTTCATTCTTTTCAAATTCACCAAAGTAACAAATCGAAACTCCAGCCGATCCTATATCTGCTTTAGGAAATATTATTTATTAAAAAAATTGTAATTACGAGGATAAAAAAAAGGGAAAAATATGCTAGGCCTGACTAAAATAGAGAAAAATGGTATAAAAAAGGGCCCAGGCAACCTGTGCTGACTGTTGGCTCCGATGGCTGTTAACAATCAACCCGGACGTTCGGGCTAGACGGCCCGGACTGTCTGTCTGATTTTTCGATTTTGCGTCAATTTTTTCTGAAATAATCTGCATATAGATGAATTTTTTTCCTCTTTTTTGCTAAAAAAATTATATATCCCTTTAAGACTGTATTAATTTATTTGCCTACGTCGAAATAAGATTTAAAGATTCAAACAATACAATAATTTAACTAAAATGAAATTAAAAATACGTATTTATACTTATCAATTTCGAGTGACGGCTATACATAATATTTTCTTATTGAGTCTCTGATAATTTTATGAGATTTTAATATTCGAGCAGATGGAAGAGGAAATTTCTTTTTAACTGTGCTGGAGAATCTAATAAGGAAAGTGATTTGAATTTGAAAAGTGAGAAGTGTTTGGGTTTATTTATTTTTCAAACGAGGATATTATTGTCTTTTGAACAAATGATATGTTTTTGTATTTACGAAATATAATAAGGGCAAAAATGACATTTACTTTTCAAAAGGTCTTTTTGGTGAATGGCAAAAAAATATTGATCAATGTAACAAAGTTGTTCTTTGACTTGGTGCTTTTGAAAAGTACCCCATCCAAAATATGCCTCCAACAAATTGACTAAATTAATAATATCTTTTAAAATTGATCAACCCACATGTGGGGTCAAATGACCTCACAGTCTTTTGGATTTTTTTTTTACCTTGCTTAAAATATAATTTTCTGTCAAAGTAGTGAGTCAATCTAATGAATTTCCCTAGCCCAATGCCCAAAAAGCCCAAACATAAATCCTATTGTAGTAGCATATGGTCTTATTTTCGTTAATAATACGTTGTTCGAAAAAAATTTATTTTTGACCCCACAGTTTGAACTGTTCGAGTCCGCCCCTGTGATAATTCATATTAAAAATGAATATTTTTGGTAGCTTAGCCAGTTAACCATTCCATTATTGAATTGAAGGTCAGGTGTTCGAGACTCTTCAAAAGCAATGTTTTTTACAAAGTTTGTATTTCAACAATTTTTACCAAAACAAATGCAACGAAATTGATCCAAACCTGCTACCTTTCTTAAACATATTGACCACTTTACCATCATAGTACTAATTGATTTTTAGCACATAATATAATAAAATAACATATGTTCAATTTTACTGGGTTAGTACAAGTAGAAAAATATTAACCGGTGCTTTGTCCCTCTTCTTGATTTTCTTTTTCTTTTCTTTTTTTTTTTCCCTCTAATCAATTGATTTGAGAGTTTTGTCAATTAATAGTAGATGAATTTGTAGGAAAATTGGCCTTAGTGTCATAAGAAATCTTTCAACAAAACTTATTTAATTAATAAAAGGTTCCACTTTTCGTTCACAAAAAATGGATTGCGAAAAAGTGGAATCATACACTCACATAAAATTGATATAAGCACATAAATAATTTTAATATTGTTAATATAATAATGCTTGTTTAATTAACTTTAATTGCAAATTGAATATTGGCATTTTATTAATATATATTGCCTATTTAATTGAAAAATAAATTAAGGCATTTTGCAGATTATGGAACGATTTTCCCATCCAAAATAAAAGTTTGTACATAGTTTTAATTTTTCTAGTTCTAATTCGTACGATTTTTTGAATATTATTTAAATAAATATTAATAAACAACCCGACTATTAAGGACGTTGGCCATCGATAAGAAGCTTTCAACGCACGCGGTTTGCCATAGCTGAACTTGACCCCTAAATTCGCCCTTGATCACTACTAATGGTAATTTTATTTCATATTTAATTCCATCTTAGTTTTAGTTCTTCATCAAGTGCAGCGATAATTGGGTTATTTAATTAGACTAATTATTTCTTGTTGAGATGTATACTTTACACAACATAGACACAGATAAGCAAGAACAATAGCATCCAATGACAATACATCACTGGAACACCTAATAATTAGGAAAAAGCTCCAACTAGTTTATTTAATATTGAAAAACAAACAACTTACTGATGTGGTGCAGAAGGGATTAGACTTTATGGCAAAATGGAATCGAAGCAAATAGAAATAGGCAATTTCCCGATTTTTGGAGAAATTTCCCCCGACGCATGGCCAATTTCGGTCAAATTCTTTCGTTTAGGCATTCGTTTATGTGTTTTTTTCCTTATTTGGTAATTTCTGTTTTATTTATCTCTTTCAAATAAATTAGGATTTAAATTTTGTTTGCTAGAGAATAATCCAGAATTAGTCACTATCTCAATTTTTTCTATTATTATTATTATTATTATTATTATTATTATTATTATTATTATTATTATTATTATTATTTTTTCCAATTTTTCCTAGGATTTTCACTATATAAAGCATTGTAAACTCTTTGAGGCCATCTTAATTGAAAGAAATAAAATTTTCGTGAGTTTTTGATTTTTGTGAGATTTGTTCATCTTTTCTATAAGTTTCCGCTATGTCACTTACAATGAACCTAACTCTAAATAAACCTTAGCAACTAAGAATGACCAAATGTTCCCGAACTAAAATATTTCATTAAGAAATAAACTAAAAGTAGATTTAAAAATGAAATAAACTAAATTAAATATATAATATCAGTATCTATCACGACTTTTCATTTGTGTCAAAGGAACTTGTTTGCTAAAATTGCAAGCTAACTATATAAAGGCAAGTTATTTAGTGATAAATATAATTGTCCCAACAAATTGACCCATCAGTAGAGTTGTATAATGTCCTCTTGATAGTTAGTGACATATAAGGTTTCACAAACTACAAATACTGACCTAGACGATAATTGTAGGAGAATAGTTAAAAATGAAATAGAGTACGGTTTGTACGTATTGATAATTAAAAGATGAAGAATGATGATGAAATGGTGGGAGGATTTTTCTATTTGGCCTATTACTGTTCCTTTTCATGGAAAAGTCTATATTGCCCGTAATGAAATGATTCTTTTTATATTGCAACATATATCTCAATCGTTTTAAACTATATTCTATTTTTAATTTTTGAATATAATTTCATTCAATGATCTAATAAATTGGAATAATCTGCAACATATTGTTCACATTTATTATTTAATATATTATATTATTCAGAAGATGCATCCATATGTTCTAATTGGGAATAAATATTTTTTATTTCTTCTAACATTCTTTCTAATAAATTATCTAATCATTTAATTGTACATCCTGGCATTTAATCATAAAAATAATCATCAAATCATGTAATTAATCCTTTTGATTCTCTAAGATCTAAAAAGATTCATTCTAATTTTAGCAAAAATTTAATAGTTTTACCTTAGGTTTGATTTGGATCTTTATTTTTAGAATCGAGTTACCTTTAAACTCTGAATATGTAAACTACTTCCTTCAACGGCCTCCTGCCTTCACGGAATCTTTACTATTTTAGTTTCTTACTCTCAGTGTATCAACTCTAAAGAATGAAATTCTAGACTTCTATTAAAAAAAACTTTCTTTTTGCTAAAATAAGAAGAAAACTTTCTATTAGATCCCTCAAGAATCTATGAGAATAAAAATTTAGAAACTCATATTGATATCAAAATATTGGAATTTTATTTTTATCATAATTTATACAAGACTTCTATTTGGTACAAAGGAATTTCCAAAAAAACTGGTTTTGGAAATGTTGATTCTCCCCAACAAATCGAGCTTACAATTTGAGGGAAGATACTTTGATTTCAAGATAATTTTTCTCTATTAAAATGTCTCTATTTATACAAATACATGAGACTCTATTATTGATCTATTACATCATTCAGTACACCAGCAAAGACACACTTGCCTTTCTATTATTGTCCTCCTTAGACTTACATCTTCACATGCAGCATCTGATTTTTATTAAAGGAACTTCTATTATTGTCCTCTTTTTTCTATGTCTCAACATGTTTTTTCAACTTTTTATCCAAAAAGCATATTTCTCTATTATTGTCATCTATCTTTTATGTCTTCACATGCAGCTAGAGCACTCCCTGAGCTAGCAGAATTCTTTTATAGTGGTAGGATATCTTGAAAATTGATGTATTACGAATTTTGTAATGTAGTCCTTCAAGATTTTTGATTTTTCATGTCCTCCATGTGATACGAGCATCCAATTTTCATATTGACACAAACATGAGAATTTTTTATCAAACAGATTTTTAGCAATATTGTATATGACTTTAATTTCAAGTGCTCTTCTACGTCTGATCCATGACTTTGTCACTGAGGGAACTTTTCTATCATTCTCTATAACATCTATTTGGAAATTGGCTGCAACGTATCCAATTGAGATTATGTGTTCAACTGGATATTAAACAACTCGATCATGTTCAGGACTTATTGAATAGAATTTCAAATATATTCTTTATCCCTTGGCAAATATGGACACTTCTTTTATGAATATGTCATCAAATTTTGAAATTTCAATCAGATCTTTTCTTGGATATATCAAATCCATAAATCCATAGTGTGACATAATCTTTATAAATGAAGGATCTCCTCCTTTCATGACTGTTATTTTGGGATAAACATTATTTCCCGAAGAGATAAAATATGAATTATTTTTATTTCATAAGCAATTTTGATTATTTTGGCATACTCTTCTTCTTTTGGATCTAAAGGGATCGTATCATCTTAGATAATGCTGATAGTTTTGGAATCTCTTTTATCTCCTTGTATCATCACTTTTTTGATTGATGATATAGAAATGGAATCTCCTTTTTTATCAATTTGTATGTTGTTATGTCTGGGTCCATTGCTGCTTCCAACTATCCCTATTTGGTATTGAATTGAAAAACTCATTTTTGAGCTCTTTAGTATATCTGTCCTAGACAGTATATCTTTTAGTTGTGCTGCAATAGCTTCAACTTGATTTTTGAGTTCTATGGCCTCTTTATGATGCTCAGTAGTGATATTCAACAATATTTTTATATTTGAGTTGAATTTTTTTGAGATTTGTGTTGCTCCAGTATTTATATTTTCAGATTCTTCTTTAAGAAAATTTGTCCTTTTTGTATATATTGGATAGATTGGTATAAATCCATGACACTGACTTTATCCATCAGCAAATTCTATGTTTCTGCTGAGAAAATCTACAAAAGAAATTATTAACTCCTTTAATGTGAATTATATCAAAATTATAAAATACTAAATAAGTTTGCCATCTATAGAACCTTTCTGATTGAGGTTCTGATGGTAGTTTATTCTTGACTAATCCTGCAATTTGAGAATTAACAGTTTCAACAATAAATTTCTTGGATAAGAAAAATAATGAGAACTTTTTTATCTCTCTAATAATTGCTAGTAATTTTTTTTCATGAGTGGTATAATTTATTTCTAATTAATTAAAGGTTCCACTTGAATATCTACAAATTTCATTTAAATCTGTTTTTAATATTGCTGCGCAATATTTATTGAGGCATCTGTATTCACAATTAAATTATCTTTTTCATCTAGTAATCTTAATTTTGGTAAATTTTTGCATTCTTCTTTTAATGATTTAACTATTTCTATATGTTCTTCATTCCATCCTTTAGTATTTATTTTTTTTTAACAAAATTTGTATTTTATGCATTTTCTTAAAAAGATTTTCAATAAATCATTTTGCATAATTTAAACATCCTAAAAAATTTTGTATTTGTTCTTTAAATTCTAATTTATCAAAAAAACTTTTTATCCTTTTAGATATATGAGTTTGCAATTTTATTCCTCTTTTATCTATTGATAATCCAAGAAAATCTATCTCTTGTTTTTCTATTATAAATTTCCTTTTAGAAAGTACAATTCCTTTTTTTTTACATTAATTTATGAATTGGATTAAATAATTCCTATGTTTTTCTTTATTATTAGAACATATCAGTATGTCATCTATATAAACAATTAGAATTTCATTAAATTTTTTAAATATATTATCCATTTTTTTTATATATTTGTGGTGTATTTTTTAATCCAAATAACTTTACTAACTATTCATATTTTCCTTGAAGTGTACTAAATGAAGTATATTGTATACTGTTTTCTTTCATTTTTATTTGCGAAAATCCTGATTTACAGTCAAATTTAGAATAATATTGTTTTCCTTTTACAAGGTTTATTAAAACTTCTTTATTTGATAAAAAAATATCCATCAAATTTAGTATATTTATTTAATTTTTTATAATTTACAACAATTCTAGCTTTTCCTCTAACTTGTTCAGAATGTTTCATGACCATAACGGCTGGACTACTATGAGATCCATTACTTGGTCTTATAAGTTTATGTTCTAATAATTATTTTATCTGATTTTTGAATTCTTGTGTATCTTTTATATTATATATCATTGGTCTGACTCTTATTATAACATTTTCTGTCAATTCTATTTTGGTCTTAGGATGATGTGGTTTCCAAAATAACAATGGATTTTTTCCATAAACTTTTTAACTTTTTCTATACTTATTTCTATTCTCATTTTCAAAACTTTTTTTATACAATATTCTTTTATTTTTTATTTCATTAAATATGATTGATTTTTTCTCTCATTTATCACCATGTTGAGCTGGCTGAACTCTATAAAGTCTAAATTTTCTTGAAATTTTTAATAAATGTCCACAAGGTGTTTGTAGCATTATCATATAATTATTTTACTTATAATATTGAAATTGTTGTATAATGTCATTTCCTAATAATATATCACACTATAATTTATCATATTTATATACTTTATTTATTGTAACTTGTTTACTTCCAAGAATTATATTAATTTTATCAGCACTATTTATTATCTGGGTACTCTCTCCTGCAAATCCAGTTATTTTTATATTACTATTATTATTTCATGATTTTATTAGAAAACTTTTAAATATTGTTATATCATTTCCCGTGTCTATTAAAGCACAAGTTGTTGTGTTTGTTTCTATAATAGTAACTGTATATATACAACTAATGAAAAACTTATCTAATTATTTATTTTATTCTTTTTACATAATATAGTTTGTCCATTATGGACTATATATAATCCTTCTCTTTTTAGACTATAATCTTCTATCCATTTAGAAAACTCATTCTTAAAAGTATATGGGGTTTATATTCATACTTTTATCTATATAACACGGTACTAAAAGATCTATTCCTGCTATTTTTATTGGTAACTTGACTTCCAAATCTGTAATATGTACCCGTCCATCAAAATTTACATATCTATATAGATCAGTTTTATGAGTTATTAATCTTTTATTTCTAATTGAAGTTATATGACATTCACTAGTTCCTGTATCTATTAATATATTTGGTCCATTTATATTTTCTCTTCCATTATGATATTCTCCTTCTATTTTCATATTTCCATCATTCCTATATAGTTTTACTTCTTTTATATTATTAAATTCTTCTAACTGGTTTTTATTAAGTATTCTAAGACTTTTTGATCTTTTGATTAATTTTTCATCCTTAAATGTTATATTATTAGAACATTCTCCTTCATTTAATTTTGTTATTTCAGGTTTAGTTTTTGTTATACTAAATTCATATTCTTCCGGAATTAAACTTATTTATTTATTTACTTATATTATTTTGCTCATATCCTTACATTCTTTATGTACTTCAATATAAGGTTTATTGGAATAAATATTTCTATAATTAGAATTGGTAAACGTGTATAAAGTTCTGTATTCTATAGTCATAATTTGATCACCTGGTTGTATAATATCATCTCTATGCAGTTTAAAGTGCAATCCTAAAACTTCATTAAAGTTTCTATATTTCAATGATACACAATATTTTGGGTAACATGTAAACATTATTTTTTGATATGCCGGATTTCCTTCTATTGTTCCTAAATAATTATCTTTTAAATTTATTATTCTTCAATCATGTAAAGTTATAGTTAAGGGTAAATCTATCCATTCTCTAAATAATGATTTAAACATTATTTGTATTCCTACTAAATAAATATATTGGATTTTTTCACTTTATTTTTTACTAACTTTTGTCAAAAGTTCTTCAACTGTATTTCTTGTTAAAAGATTTAATTTATGTTGTCCATATGTTGTTCTTATATCTATAGTTTTTTTCGATTTTGTGATATTCATTTATGACTATTTTTTTCTTTCCCAAATTCTATCTAAGACTTCTCATTTCCCTATTTTTAAATCTAACGATAATTTTTGTAATTTTCTAAATTTATTTTTATCAAAGGTAATTTTTAATCCATATCATTCTATTCCTTCATATTCATATTTATATTATTACTTTCCATTTTCTCTATTTCTTATTTAGATTTCGATTCATCATCCTTTGTTTTACTTATATAAATTTCTTGATTATAATATTATTCATTATCTGATATTTCACCTAATTCATCTTTTATTTCTAATTATTCTTTTTGTAATATTTTAACTTTCTATCTATCACAATGAGGGCTTATATGACCTATTTCTCTACAATTTCAACATTTACATTGACTTTTATTTTTCTGTTGACTATGAGATATTTTTTCTTTTATAATATCTCTTCTAGGTTTTATATATTTTTTATTAAAATTTCTAAATTTTTTAATATTTTATTTTTATATTTTCTTTTATTAACCATTTTTTCAGGAGTACATCCCCATTGTATAGGATTTTCCGTATCTTCACAACATATTCTAGTTAATTTTTCTGATTTTTTCAATAATTATCTTTGTTGACATATATATGCAAGTTTTTCAAATAAAATTTTTATTTTTGAACCTAAAGTTTTAGGCATTCCAACATTGTCTCTAATATATTTTTCAAATTCTATTTTAAAATATATTTTCCATGAACCTGATAATTTATTATGATATATATCTTGGTTTTCATTATTATAAAATTGAACATAATAATAATTTCTAAATTCACAAGTATATTATTTAATTTTTTACACATATCACATATTGTTAAATTTATTAATTTAACTCTACCATTATGTTTTTCTCTTGTTGCTTCTCCTTCAACATTTCTTATCCAATTTTTTCCTAAAAATTCATCTGAAATATATTCTACTAACTTTTCTATACTTTGTCTATCTGATTTTATTATTTTTGTTTATACATTTCTTTTTATTAATGTTTTGTTTAATTACTTATTCATTCCCACCAATTTCTAACATCTCCTTCAAAGGATGCTATTAAGAAATCTATCATTCTTTTAGTATTCTCCCATGTGTCATCTTTAATATATAAAAAGAATAATATCATTGAATTTTCCCAAGTTAATAAGGTTTTTTAGCATCTATTTTACAATTTAAATCTAATTTTGTTCCTCTATGGTTAATAGATTAATCATAATTATCATTTAATTCAAATCTATCTCTATATTCCTTTAGGTGGTTGTCTATCTCTTACTTTATCATAAAAATTGTCTATATAGTTTGTTATATATGGGTGCATAACTTTTATCTGATTCCTGTAATTCTTGTTTAGAGGTTCCTATTGGTTTGTCATTCTCCAGTATTCATTAAAACTTGGTATTCATTTATATCACTTAAACTTAATTGATCGAAATTTTTTATAAGTAAGTCCAATTCCTCATTTATCTTTATTTTCTTGATTTTCTTCTATTTTTAATTTTTCTAATATTTTTCTCTCTAGATCCTTCTTCTTCTTCTAATATTTTAGGTATTATATTCTTTCTAAATTCATCATCCATACTTCCTGTTTCTATTACTATATTTTCTTTTTCAATATGATTCTTTCCTATTTTATCATTTCTTTTTCTATTAATTTTTTTATCTATTTTCTTTTCTTTATTTTTATTATTTTCTTTTATTTATCTAATTTCAATTTTTAATATATTTATATCATTTCTTGTTTCTTTTATTTCATTTTTTAAATCTTGTATATCATTTATTAACATTTTTATTGATGGCTTTAATTCTTCCATATATTAACTTATTGACATATTAAATTTTTTTGGTCATCTTTCTAACATATAAGTTAATTTACATATTTTATCTTCTTTTTTATCTATTATTATTCCAAATATTCTATTAGTTATATCTGTATTTGCCAATTCCTCTTTTACTAGATCAAATATTTACTCTCAAATCTTAATCTTTCACATTTTAACTTTATTAATTGTCTTTTATTTGATACTCTTATTCCTTCTGGTTTTAACATTATATCTCTTATTTTTTCCATTTTTATAAGTAACCTATTCAATTTCTAATCTGTATTATTATTTACACTCATACTTCTCTTTATAATATAAATTAATCTCTTCGTCTTCATATTCTTATATATATATATATATATATATAAGAATTTTAGATTCTAATAAATCTACAGAGATAGAAATAGGAACTACATCAAGTGTAGAGAAAGATTTAAAAGCCTTAACAAATACATTAGAAAATCTAAGTTTTAGAGAAACACGAAAAGAAAAGGTAACTAGAAAGCTACCTAAAGAATATAAATTTCCAAGATGAATACCAATCCTTTCTTAGGAAGATCTAGAACAATAAATGAAGAAGCATCTACATCTAGACATAGTACTTCAAGTATAAGCAGAAATATAATAGAAAGAAATTCTTCAATTTTTTCAAAGATCTTTTCTAAAGAAACAATATTTGGATTAGGGTCTTGTGATTATTGTAGAAATAAACAATTTTGACTATCTTGGGCTATCAATTTTTCTTTTCCCTTACTGGACTGAATTTCTTGGGCTTATGAAAATTCTAGATTATTTGAAAAATGTTCTGGCGAAAAATGATCTGGTGAACTGTACTTAACTAAGTAATCAAATTTTCCACTGGGCTGTCCTAAAAGATCCCAAATCTCTTTACCTTTTTCTGTAGCAGATTTATCAGTCTGCTGAGTCTGATTATCTAATTTAGTAGAGGAGTCAACAGTCCCCTTAGTCTGTTGGGCTTTTGGTAAGTCCACAACCTTCAACAGATTTGATAAGTCTTTACCAGCTACCGTTTGGGCTGGACTAGCTATGGACTTCTTGGGCTCCATAGTACCTGTTGGATAATGGACTTTTAGATCCAAAATCTCTTTTTCTAGTTGGGCCACTTTCTTTTGGAGTTGAGTTCTTTCTAGTGAAAGGTTCTGGTTGGCTTCATTGATAACTTTGTAATTTCTCTGCATACACTCACAGTGTTGGCAGAAAATATTCTGGTCTTTACTTGGAGAGAAATCTAATGGAGGATCAGAGTAATTCTTTAAAGAAGGAGATAAATAAAAATTTATTCCTATCTGTTGTCTTGCTACATCTAATGCTTCTTGAAAATTTGTAAAACCTTTGTACAGAGGGTCTGAAAAATTTTTGATGCAGTCTAAAACTTCTATCCAAGAATGGAAAATTCCTGGAGTTTTTCCTTTGATAACAACATAAAATTTAAATCTTTGTTCGTTCTGACTAAAATGTTCTGACAATGCATTCATGCATGCAAGAAAATATTTTTGATCTTTTGGATTCTTATTATAAGAAATCCATAAATTGTCTAAGATACATTTCTCTTCTCTAGATAAAGAAATATGTGGTAAAATTTTAAAAGAAATATTACTATTTGGAAATACTGTAAGTTCTTGGTTTCCAAACCTTATTCTGTCTTGTAACATTGGTCTGTTCTAATTAAATGGAGTCTGTGGTAACAATCTTGATGCAAATGAATTCCCAGATGGAATTCCTGGTCTTATAGGCCTTGATCTTGTCATCTGTATAACAAGTTTATGTTAAACAAATTTAATAATTTCTATCTATTATTATTCTACTTAGTATATCTGCTGCTTTATTATCACTATCTTTGATATGCTCGAATTCTATATTAATTCCTGTATTTGTAATTTTATCTATGAAGTTTATCCACCTTCTTCTACTACTTCTCTTTGAATCTATTTTCATTTTATTGACAAAGGAAACTATGGCTACACAGTCTGTTCTTATAGTTATTTCTTTCTTAGATATGATAAATAATTCAAAACTGTCTAATGCATAATTTATGGCTAATAATTCTGCATCTATACTACTTAAGTTTCCTTTCTCTTTATAATTTCCACTATTGTACCTACAAATTTTTTCTGTGCTTTTATCAGTATATTTATTAGGTTTGCATATTAATATAGCTCCCCATCCTGTCATACTTCCATCTGTTTTTATGATTAAGTATTCTGAATTTAATGGCATAGCTAATTCTGGTAAAGTTTTTATTTTTTCTTTTATTTGTTGGACTAATTTTATGTCTTCTTGATTAAAAAGTCTTTGTCCTGTAGGAGATGTCTTAGCATATAAAGGTCCTGCTATTTTTCCTAGATCTTTTATAAATGGTCTGGCATAATTTACTAATCCTAAAAATTTTTGGATTTGTTTTAAATCTTCTAATTTATCTGAAAATTCTAAAGCTTTCGTAGCAATATGGGGTTGTAACTTAATTTTACCTTCTCCTATATTAACTCCTAGGAAATCTATAAATTCTTTAAATAAGATCTATAGGCTGTTTTAATCAAATTTTTATCTTTTAATAACTTTAATCCTACTCGGTACTCTCCTTAGTTTTCTATAAATCTTTCTTAAGAATCATATATAAATCCCTTTTTTTTTTCACATTTAAATTTTCACCACCTATGACATATAAACTTGAATCTGATTTCTTTTTATAAGGTTACCCGTGGCACTCCCTTATAAAATTCTTAGATTAATTTTTTTCCTTTCCCCAACATCTCTAGAAAACATCAAAAGGCTCACTCCGGTCAAAAGTTTTCATTCATTTGGGTCACTCAGGATTAACCTAAAAACAGTATGGTTTCTAAAAATCAAGTTATGCTTTTATTATATGCATAGGATGAAATGATAAACATAACAAATATTTACTTAAAAATATAAACATAAACGCATAATTAAAAAAGAGTAAAACATAAATCAGAGATTTATAAATTCATCTTTAAAAAGATTTACAACTAAAGATTTTCCTTTCGGGAAGTCCCTAAAGTTCTAAAATAAACTTTAAAAGTAAAAGAATACCTTAAATATTCACAAGGACTTCATCTATACAATATTTTTTGGATTGAGAATTTTTCTAGAGAAGAGGTTTCAAAGGTTTTTTGGATAGCAGAGAGTATACAAGTTGTAAACTTCTGCCTAAACCAAATGAAACTCGTTTCTTAAATAGAAAAATTCTTGGGAGCAAAGGGTCTAAACTATCCCTGAGAAAAGCACGCGTTTCACCAAGAAACTTCTGGCCATTCTGACAAGTGGTAAAAATTTCTGTCTTTTTGCTAAAATTTCTAAAGGTTTACAGTTGGGAATCTTTCTTTTACAAGATTTCCACCAACTTTAAAAAAGTCTATCAAATGTCTAGAAATTCAAATGGGAATCTTTTCTTTTTCAAAAAGTCCCGACACCTTTTGTAACAATAATGAAAGCTTTTTCTAAAAGTCTACAGTATGGTGAAAAAAGGTCTTCTATCTTTTCTTCTTTCCTTCTTTCAGTTTTGTCTTGTTATGCATTATTGAGGATCTGTATCACGTGTCAAGATTGTGGCGTGCCACTGATGAAAATGACATTCCACTGTCTGAATTATTGTGTCCTTCATCCTGTGGATCTTCGTCTTCATCTGAATGTCTGGAATTAGTGGCTTCATCTTTTTCTTTTTGTTCTGGGCATTCTGAAATTTCTTTTTCTTCTCCATGATTCTTTTTTAAGATTGTCTCAAATGTTTGATTGACTGCTTCTCTAATTTGTTCTTTCAATCCTTCATCATTCTTCTTCTTTTTAATCTTTTTCTTTTTCTAGAAGAAGTTCTTTCGTAAAATTTTTAGTAAATTTGATTTAAAGTCAGGATTCTGGCAAGTAAAAATGCATTCAGAAAGTATTAAATGGACAACTTTTACCTTCCTAGAAGGACATTTTGAATGGCTTGTAATGCCATTTGGAATTAAAAATGCACCAAGTATTTTCCAAAGAAAAATGGAAAGTATTTTTAATAGACATAATAAGTTTGTAATAGTATACATAGAAAATATTTTAGTATTCAGTAAAAATAAACAAGAACATAGAGGACATTTACAAATAGTATTTTCAGAATTTATTAAACATGGTCTAATAATTAGTAAAAAGTTGTTCTGATGAATATTCTTTAGGTTTAACCATGTTAATTCCTTTACTACTCATCAAATTTACTACTTTATCTATATAAATTTTATATTTTGTCTGAGAATTATTTGAACATCTTCCTAAAAATCCTATACTAATTAATAAATTATCTCCACTTACTACCTCTTCATATCCTTTTGTTTGGATTCCTATTTTAATTTTATCTGAGAAATTTTTAATAGTTAATAAAAAATCTGGGTTACAATAAATTATACCATTATTATTATTATTATTCATATCAACCTCTGTACTTGCAATTATACTTTTATCTATATTATTAATTCTTTCATCATATATAGTAACTAACACTTTACATCCTAGATTTTTTCTCATTAATCCTTTTATTCCTATAACTATTAATCCTAAATGCATAAATTTAAAATTTTTCTTTTTTAATTCTCTCTTAGAATCTTCTGATATTAAATTCAATTTTCTTACTTGATTTCCTATACACTGAACAGATACTTCTCTACTATTTCTGAAAAATTGTGTTCTTGTTTCAAAAATTCCCCTGTTATATAATATTTCTGGGTTAAGAATTCTTAGTCCATTAGTTTGGAATCTTAAGTAATCTTGTTGAGGATCTATAATTTCTTCTATATTTTGATTATATTGTACTAGTCTATTTAAAATTTCTATTTCTTGTTCTGTGATTAACATATCATAGATCTTTTCATTGTCAATAAATTCTATGGTTCCAAAATCTATATTTTCTATAATTTCAAAATTTATTTCTTCTAAATTATCTTCTTCTATCAATTGACATTCTCTTTCTTTTTCATACTTACAACTGTTGCTGCTGCTGCTACTACTACTACTACTACCACCACCACGCTTCTCTACGCATTCTGATGGAAAGTAAGTAGTCTGTGTTGGCGTAAATAATGTATGTTTTTGTAAATGTAAAAAATCTTTAGTAATTGTAACACTTCCATTGTCTTTTAATAAAAAACTTAATCCTATAATTAGATGGTATTTTTTCTAATTTAACAAGTTTTTCTAAAATACTTGAATTTTGGTTTTTAATATAATCTAAAGATTCTTTTATATTTTTAATCTCTTGGTCTCTAGCTGTAATATTTTCTTTTATAATTTCTAAATAACTATTTTGCTTTTTATTTTCTAGTTCTAAATTTTTTGACAAATTTATGATTAAGTCTACTAGGTAGTTTTGACTTGGATCTTCTGAAAATAAACTATGTAATTTATGCTTATTGTCTAAATTACACTTAATTATATTATTATCAACCGTTTGTACTTTTTTACTAGTATTTCTTAAGTCTAAATCTAAGTATATGGCTCTGATACCAATTAGGGGTGCTACTTTGAGCGAACAAAAATCAAATAAATCTATAGTAACAATAAATCTATTAAAATTCAAGCAATGTTTAATTTTAATGACTAAAATGGAAGATTTCTATATTATATTAACTTGTTATGGAATATTCAAAAGGAGGGGTATTTTAGGTATCTAAATTAGACAAAGGTTATTTTGGAAAAATGGCCTTCTCGTTTAGGTAATTTCCATGTATTTCCCGAAATGGTGATATATGATCAAGAAGTCAAATTCCAAAACTAGTAGGAAGCACAAAGAGTAAAGGATATGAATCATATGATAATTTGGTTAAATAAAGAGGCTTGTTGAATTGAAAGAGTATCCTCGCTCGAGCAAGGAAGGTGGGAGTACATTGACCTTAGTTTGGGAATATGCAAATGGGCGTGGTTTTGGGAAATTTTGACACGATTTTTAAGGGCTCTATTAAAAAATTAAAAAATAAATAAATTAGAAACAATCTCTATATAAAATTAGTGTTCTAAAACATGTAAAGCATGACTAATCGTGAATGTTGAGTTTCAAACTTTACGAGTCTAGGCGTAAAAATGAATTTTTTTTATTTTTAATATTATTTTGAATTTTTAATCATTCTAAAAAATATTTATAATTTAAATAATACATACTGTTATATCTAAAAATTACGTGGCATACGCATGACGAAGAGGATCCACATTGGCCGACATGACATCGTTTATTTGACAGCTTATATTTCGAAGTTCGATTCGCATATAAATAATACGACTCAGGCTTGGGGGACTATTGTTATACATATAAATTATTGCATTTTGGGCCTTACTATTGGACTTAGACTAGGCCCATTAACAGACACAACCCGTCTCCATTTTCTATATATATGTGGTTTCATTTCATTATGAGGTAAGTCATGTTAATCCAAACCAAACCCCCTCTTTTGTCTTTTGCATTTTTTATTTTTTTTTCATCCGACCGTTGATTTGACCGTTGGAGTGCAAACCGTTGTCAGACCTTTTTCTCGATTGGCGACCTTTGCCACCTAATGAGGTGTTCTGTATGCAGGTGATGAGGGAACGAGATCGGAATTCTGTTGGCGTATTTTTTCAGGTCAACAGATTGACACAGTCTATGAAAAACGGTACGTTAACCATATTATACCACATCCCAAAAGCCACCGAAAAAATATAGTTTTCCAGGCATAATTTTCTACCAAAAAAAGGGGCAAAGACAGCATCAAACAGAGAAAAGAAGAAAAAGGCAGTTACCGAAAGGAGTGATTTTTCTTAATAGTTTCCTCCAACAAAGACAATATCAAAAATGAAGAAAAACTTGGACACAACAAACAGATTAGAAAAATAACCACAGCAACAATTGCCACCGACTTAAAGTTGCCAACAAGATATATATAACCAGAGAGCAAGAAGAAAGGAAAAAGTAGCTCTAGATCCGGGCGGACGTATTCAAAGATCCACTTAAATTCATGCTATATATCCATCTCTCTCTGTATGCATATGTATCGGATGTAAACACACACACACACACACACAAGGATTGTTGATTTGGAAGTTAAAGGATGAAACATTGGGTAAACGGGAGAGGCAACCACCCTTGAGAAATCCCAATCTCCTTCAGCCCCATTCGTTGCAAGGTCAGATAGCAAGAAGCAATTAACAACCGTCGAGGTAGGTGAAGCATTTCATGGTCTCTTAGTACTTTCTTTGAGGTAGCACTGCATTCCAGACCTCCAAACAAGGCTGCTAGAGCAATCGCCGGCATTAGGAAGAAGCAGCCGGTTATATAATATGTGTTCTCACGTTTGTTCAATGGGTTAGCATTAATTTGATTGAGACAAGATATGATACTGGCGTGTTCGCGTAGAAATGAATTTTTCAGTTATATTTTGCAATTTGTTTTCTTTGGCAGAAGAAGAAAATGACATTTACAGCTCCCTATTGGGATTTTTGTTGACTTCTTGTAAATTGATCTCATCTCCTTGAACAGGTTGTAGAAGATATTGGTTAATCATTGTGCCTATTGGAAGAATTAATGGCTAGAAATATGGACTAGTTGATGGGCTTCAGTGACTTGTCCCAATATTTATTTAAAATTTGGCCATTATTATTCTTTTGGTTTAAAGTGATCAGCGCTTTTACATTCTTGAATGGACCACCTTTTTTGGGCCATTACAATTGCATACCATGTGGCCTATTCTTTCGATTTATGTTTATTCGGGTTGCGACGTCTTTTTTTATCAATTACAAGAGTTGTGACTCATGGGGTCATAAATTGGAATTTGGACCTCATAATTTCAGAACTTGTGTACCTCAATTTAAAGACAATTGCTCCTCTTAGCCCTTTTTTGAGCTCTATTTTTCTTAAAATTCATTTTTCCGAACTCATTTTTTTCAACCATACATTCTTCAATAAAATAATATTACACGCAAACTCAAAACTTTTCCTTAATTTTTTAACCACACATTCTCCATCAATCACTATTTAAAAATACATTCTTCCCCTCGAAATGAGGCTCAAACAAAGGCTTAATTCTTTTTGGGCCAAGGCCAATGACTGCTTCTCCAAATTATAATGTATTCGAAGGGGCAATGACTACAGGCTGGCACTATGATATATGGAAGGAAGATGGTATAAATCTTAATTTACTTCTTTTCAAACCAAAATTGTTGCAAGGTGATTTGGGGCTGCATTTATCAATTTTCAATTTCTATTTTCTACTCTCTATTGATTTTAGTATTATGAGGAACTCATGTCAAGTTGTGGATGGGTTACAAATCTCACTCTTGTAAGAGTGCATACAAGCAAATTGTTCGATGAAATGCTTTGCTCAAAATTAAAGATTGCTTGGTGTTGGATCATGTGATGGATGGTCATATTATTGCTGTCGGTTCATTGAATCTTGTGAAGGAGTTGCTCATAATTATTTATGAGGCAAACGCACTTATCTTGCTTGGCCTAATATCAAATTTTGATTAATAAAGGCAGTTTTCATCATTCCATACACTATGGCTAATGGATTTCTTATTTACTGAAGGCAAACCGTAGCTCATGGCTTTCTTATTCATTGAGGACGAGCCCTAGCTGATGGATATCTTATCATCAAAGCTTCATTTTGGTGACCTCGTTCCTTGAATAAAGGAAGATGCAATATTTTTGTAGACCGTTTTCCTTGAATAAAGGAAGGGGCAATATTTTTGAAGTCCTCATTCCTTGAATAAAGGAAGAGGCACATCTTTTGGGATCCTTGTTACTTGAAAAAGGAAGAGGCAAATCGTTAGACGTGTTTGCCCTTGAAAAGGAGCCTTTCCTGGCTCGATGAAACTACTCCTTACCTCGAACTATCATTGAGCTTAGTTGTAAAACTTCATTTGTCCAAGGCCGCTTATAAGACTCCAATGTTTGAGAGAGATTCACAGGATCTCCATTTTCTACTTTGCCAGATGTTTATACCTGGGTTTGTGAGATGTATATTCCTTGCCTTACACTATCGTTGAGCTTAACTCTAATTCCTCATCCATCTGAGGCCAGTTTATGAAGCTCCGATAGTTTGACAGTTATTTGTGGGATGCCTTTTTCCCACCTCGCTTGACAGTTATCCCTAGCTCGACGAGATTATTCCTCGCATCACTATCGTCGAGCTTGATTCTAAGTCCTCGTCATTCCGAGGTAAGTCACCAAATCTCTGATAGTTTAACAGTTATTCGCGGGATGCCTATTCCCCACCTCGCCAGACGCTTATCCCTGGCTCGACGAGATTATTCCTTGCCTCACTATCGTTGAGCTTGATTCTAAGTTCTCATCATTTCGAGGCAAGTCAGTAAAGCTCCAATAATTTGACAGTTATTCATAAGATGCCTATTTCCCACTTCATCAGACGCTTATCCCTGGCTCAACGAGATGTATATTCCTTGTTTCTTACTATTGTTGAGCTTTATGGAGCTTCGATAGTTCGACAGTTATTTGCGAGATGCCTATCCCCCGCCTTGCTAGATGCTTATCCCTAGCTCAGAGAGATTATTCCTCACCTTGCTATCGTCGAGCTTAGCTCTAAGTCCTCGTCCATCTAAGGCCAGCTTATGGAGCTCCGATAGTTTGACAGTTATTCGTGGGGATGCCTATTCCTCACTTCGCCAGACGCTTATCCCTGGCTCGACGAGATTATTCCTTACCTCACTATTGTCGAGCTAAACTCTAAGTCCTCGTCTATCTGAGGCTAGTTTATAAGACTCCAACAGTTCGACAATATACCAAATGTCTTTTTCTAGCTATACAAGATGTTTATTTCTCACCTCTCGTTGAGCCTACGTAAGACCTCATCATTCTGAGGACACTTATAAAACTCCGATAATTTGAAAGTTAATTTGTCTATGGCAAGCTCATAGTCTCTCCAATTTATTATTTATATGATGAGTTCATAATAGTGCAAATTACTTAAGTCAATTTGTCTATGACAAGCCCGTAATTCTCCTCGGATTATTATTTATATGATAAGTTCATATGCTGCAAATTGGTTAAGTAATTTGTATACGAGCCCATAGTCTCTCCAAGTTATTATTTATATGATGAGTTCATAAACTGCAAATTACTTAAGTCAATTTATCTATGGCGAGCCCATAGTTTTCCTCTAGTTATTATTTATATGATAAGTTCATGTACTACAAATTACTTAAATCAATTTGTCTATGGCGAGCCCATAGTTCTCCTAGAATCATTATTTATATGATAAGCTCATATACTGCAAATTACTTAAGTCAATTTGTCTATGGTGAGCCCATAGTTCTTCTTGGATTATTATTTATATGATAAGCTCATACAATGCAAATTGGTTAAGTAATTTGTCTATCGTGAGCCCATAGCCTCTCCAAGTTATTATTTATATGATAAGTTCATATACTACAAATTATTTAAGTCAATTTGTCTATGGCGAGCCCATAGTTTTCCTCGGATTATTATTTATATGATAAGATCATATACTGCAAATTGGTTAAGTAATTTGTCTATGGCAAGCCCATAGCCTCTCCAAGTTATTATTTATATGATGAGTTCATCTACTGCAAATTACTTAAGTCAATTTGTATATGGCGAGCCCATAGTTCTCCTTGGATTATCATTTATATGATAAACTCATACACTGAGAATTACTTAAGTTAATCCATTCTATGGTAAGCCCATAAGCCTCCTTTCTTTGGAGCCTCTCCTCACGACGTTGCCTTATAAAATAGGCTCGCCTCTCTCATGGCATCGCCTCATCAGTAGGCTTGCTTCTCTTTCATGACATCGCCTCATAAAGTGGGCTCGCCTCTCTTATGACATCGTCTCATCCAATAGGTTCGCCGTCTTCACGGCATCGCCTTATAAAGAAGGCTAGCCTATTTCAAGGCCTCGCCTCGCCTCTATGAAGCCCCCTCATGGCTTCTTCTAATTACAATAGACCCGCCTCTCTTCATGGCATCGCCACATAAAGCAGGTTCACCTATCTCACGGCATCGCCTCATCCAACAGGCTCGCCTCTCTTTTACGGCATCGCCTCATAAAGCAGGCTCGCTTCTCTCGCGGCATCGCTTCATTCAGCAAGCTCGTTGCTCTTCACAGCATCGCCTTATAACATAGGCTTGCCTCTCTCACGGTATCGCCTCATCCAGTCGGTTCCCTTCTCTTCACGGCATCGCCTCATACAGCAGGCTCGCCTCTCTTCACGGCATCGCCTTATAACATAGGCTCGCCTCTCTCACAGTATCGCGTCATCCAGTAGGTTCGCCTCTCTTCACGGCATTGCCTCATCTAGTAGACTCACCTCTCTTCACAACATTGCCTTATAAAGGAGGCTCGCCTCTTTCAAGGCACTTCTTTGCCTCTATGAAGTCCCATCACAGCTTCTTCTAAGTACAGCAGGCTCGTCTCTCTTCACGATGTCACCCCATAAAGCAGGCTAGCCTCTCTTCATGGCATCGCCTCATAAAGTGGCTCACCTCTCTCACAGCATCATCTCGCCTCTATGAAGCCCCATCACAGATTCTTCTAACTACCAAAGGCTCGCCTCTTTCATGGCATCGTCTCATCCAACAAGCTCACCTCTCTCACAACATCGCCTCATACGTCAAGCTCGCCTCTGCTACTTTAGTTCAGAGCATCGTCTCTACATCAGGTTAACCTAACGGCTTATTTATTCAATATATTTTGAAGTCCAACTTACATATAAATAATACCACTCAGACTTGGGGGACTATATTGTGATACTAGTACCTTAGCATCACTGCATATTACTTCTAAAGTACACATCATATTACTACTTCCATGTATGAATGCCATATCATTGCTAGCATGTCATACATTATTTTCGTTATAGCTAGTACGTATGCCATGTTATCATCATTTTCATTTTATTGTCGACATCATGTTACTTGCTTCACTATAGCACTATTGATACACTGAGCTATACGAGCATATGATTTACTGTAATACATGATAGACCTTCTGCACACATCTTGGATAAATGTGATGTCATTATTTACTTTATAGTTATGAGCATTTTAAGTGAGAAATGGATCTTAAATTTATTGGGTATATGTGTTTGGGATATATTGTATTGTATTACAGGTTGGTTTAATCCATATTACGGGGAGATGCTGTCGAAATTTCGACAAAATATTTGCAGTATCTATCTTTCAAGACAATCCATAAGTCCTCGCTTGTTCTGACTCACACACGTTTTCGAAGCAGTTTGTAAGTCCTCTCTTATTGGAGCTACGCATATTTTTGAGGCAATCTGTAAGATCTCATTTGCATGATAGCTTATACTTCGAAGCTCGAGCTGCATATAAATAGTACGACTCAGATTTGGGGGACTATTGTTATATCCAAAGATTACGTGGCATACGCATGACGGAGGGGGTTCCATATTAGCCAACGTGGCATCATTTATTTGACAGGTTATATTTCAAAGTCCGACCCGTATATAAATAATACGACTCAGACTTGGGGGATTATTGTTATACATATAAATTATTGCATATTGGGCCTTAGTATTGGACTTGGAGAAGGCCCATTAACATACTCAGTCCGTCTCCATTTTCTATATATGTGTGATTTCATTTCATACCGAGGTAAGTCATGTTAACCCGAACCAAACACCCCTCTCCCGTCTCTTGCACTTTTTATTTTCCTTCCATCGAGCTGTTGACTTGATTGTCGGAGTGCAAACGATCGCAGGACCCTTTTCTTGACCGACGACCTATGCTTCCTAACGAGGTGCTCTGTGTGCAGGTGATGAAGAGATAGGTCGGAATTTTGTTGACACATTTTTTGTGGTCAACACATACTAAACATATAAAGTTATATAATACTATATTTACTTAAATTTTTTTTACAATTAATCAATTATAGAATTTTTCAAATTTTCGAAATGTGAAAACTAGATTATTTTTCAAAATTTCAATTTTCAATTAGACAAATTCCACTTAATAGATTTATCACACTTTCGATATTTTCAATGAAATAAAAAGTAAAGATAATAATTACATAATGCAAATAGAAGCTTACCTTAAATCTTATCTAACTCTTTTATTGCATAAAGTCTTTTTGACTTTCGTGCAGGGTAAGTCATTTAAAAATTTGGAACAACATTCAACTAAAATGGGTTTTCAAAAAGAAAAAAAAAATGAAGAAACTAAATTCGAATAAAAGACATTTAAAAAACGTAAACAAATAAGAAAATTTAAAAAACAATAATAAAGCTCGCCTAGGGATGTCTTGGTGTTCCTATGGACATAATTAGTAGTCAACTTGACAATTGATCACTTAATTTGTGGTTATTGCCAAGGTGAGATGTTTCGCCCATACCTCATGCCTAGACAGGCTTTTTTAAACACTATACATAACGCCAAAAGTCTCACATGAAAGAAAAAAAAATGTCTCATTGAATGTTAAGGAAGAAGTTGGACTCATTTAAATTCATTAAAGTCATTTAAGATCGATGATTCATCTACCATTATTCTTTCTTATTGGTTAGTCGGTGTTGTATTCTTATAAAAAAGAATATATATATATATATATATATATATATATACACACACACACACACACACTAACTATAAATCATGGTATGATATTTATAGTTTGAAATTCATTTTTTTTTCCAATTCATTTGTTGTTGATTATATCCTAAGTCTTCACTCTATTAAGAGGCTTGTTCAATATTTCAAATGTATATGTGACTTAAGGAGTGTTTGACATGACTTTTGAAATGCTATAGAAGTCTTTGAGATCTAAAAGCTACTTTTGGACTTCAGCTAATTTTATAAAAGCACTTTTACTAGTTAGAAGAGTTTTCAAAAAAATTGATCCAAATGTGGCTTCCTATAAAAACTTCCAGAGAATAGGAAACTCTTTTAAAAAAATAGTTTTAGACAAAAACTAAAATAGCTTTCTCTAAATTTCTTTTAAATGTAGCAAAAACAAAATCAAAAGTAAAAAAAACCATGCCAAGCGGAAACTTATATTACTTGATCACCCCTTTGCTTTGCACAATCATACATGAATCCTCTTGACGCTGAATACATTGTCATATATATTCTAAATCTTGATGGAAATATTTGATGGTCATATATGAAAATAGGTCCAGCCCTACTCTAGAGTGATTGTTAGATATTGCCAACATTAGCATGATTGGATCAATGTAAGGGAACGAAGAATCATAATGGATGATTTGGTGGAGTCGGATTCCTAGTGTATCTTATCTTAGGAGTTTTATCTTGAAATCTTCTATACACTTTTTCTTTGTTTTTGTAGAATTGTTAACCCAGAGTAGATAATAAAACAAACCATATATTCAAAATATTTGTGTTTCAACTATTGTTGTTAAACTCAAGGGTTATTAGCACAAAGAATCCCTACATTTCAATGTTATTGTGCAAAATGTATATACCTTTTATTTTTTGGTATATTCACCCCCTACCTTTTACTTTTCATTGTGCAATAGGTCAATTTCATCTTCTTTTTTTTTCAATAAAATGATGATTTTACCCTCATATTTAAATAAAACAAAAAGCAAAGATGAATTACCAATTGCAACTATAGTCATTAAGTTTTTACAAAATTATAAAGAAATCATAAATTCTCCACACCACCACCACCACCACTTTCACAACCTACCAAGCTGCCACCTATAGATCCATATAGCACCATCTTTCGGCCACCATGCTCACCGGACTCCACCACCACTAACCTCGCCTAACTCCCCCACTGTCCTCCAACACACGATTTTGAAAGATTGGAGCACTTGGGACCTACCAATTTTTGTCAGACAGCTCTCACTCTGCATGGCGCCCGTAGAGAGTTTTGGACAAAAAATTGAGACGACTGAGGGGATAATTTGTTCAATTAGATTTATATTTATTGTCGTTTGGGTTTGTTGATGGCTCGATTGATGCCAATTTTGGGATTTAGTGTTGTGGGATGCATGAATTGAAGGAGAAGAGTTTGGTAAAATGGATGTTGCCACTACCAAATGTTCTAGAATTACAGCAAAGTGATTTCAGGCAGTTTTGATTGATGTGAGACCATGTATAGGTTCATCGAGGTGAGGGGTAACCATCAGTGGTGGTGCACGACCATGGGTAGCACTGAAAGTGGGATTCCCGTGAAGGATTGTATACGATAGTTTGGTATTTTGTGCTATAAATGTGGTTGTTTTGGACATATTAGTGAACAATATTGTGGAGAAGGATGTTGGGGAGAGTGAGGCGAGGCTGGTGGTGGAGTTCGATGGGCGTTGTGGCCGGAAGGTGGTGCTATGACAATCTATAGGTTGCGGCTTGGAGGGATTGTGAAAGTGGTGGCAGTGGAGAATTTAGGACTTATCTGTAATGTTTCGAAAATTTTAGGACTATGATTGCAATTAATTATTTACTTTTTTCTTTTCTTTTCTGTTTGTTTCATTTGAATAGGAGGGTAAAATTGTCATTTTGTTAAAAAAATGAATGAAAATGAGCTTTACGCAATGAAAGGTAAAAGGTAGGGGTGAAAATGCACACAAAAAAATGGTAGGGAAGTTTTGCACAATAACATTGAAAGGTAGGGGACTTTTGTGCTTATTACCCTTAAAATTAATTTAGATTCACCACCCTCGTGAGACTAAGCCTACAAAATGTTGGTTAAGAGGCAACCCACCTAAACAGATTATACAAGTATAAATGTTTGTTTTATATTTTTTTGATTAATATAGTTTATTTCTAAATATTACTATTATAATAGTAAATAAGGAAAATCGCAGCAGCGATCCAAACCTTTTCATTTTAAATAAACATTATTTTAACTTTCATTTTGTGCCATCAAAGGATTCTCTAACCTTTCATAAATATGTAACTAGAGTCCATTCGGATGGAAAGCATCCGAAACACCGTCAATTGACCGGAAAAAAAAAAATAAAAAATGAGCTAGTTTAAAAGTTTAAAAAGTGACAATTTCGTCCATACATTTTAAAAAAAAAAATTTTTAAAATGAGGCTTTACATTTCTCAATTTCCTTTTTTCACGTAATAGAAAGAAAGAAATGAAACTGTTATCTTTTACAATTTATAAAGAAGCAATGAATCTGACAAAAAAGTCGGAAGATATTGCATGACACATAAGAGGCCCACTTCCCAAACCTATGTACAGTGAGTATTATTGTGCTTTGAAATTTAAAAAAATATCGATGCTCTTTCTTATACACTGAGCATTTGAAGTGGTCATGTTTAGTGCAAAATTTCATATATTTTTTACTATTTCATTGAAAATTGTGCAATCTCTATGGGTTTATATTATGCATTCGTGTAATGTGAGACTAGAGTTTGGGATTGATGATCATTTGCCTTATAGTATTGTATTACTAGAGTTTGGGAAAATCTACTTATTCAACCATAAAGCTACACCATGATAGTATATTATTCGTCAAGAGGTGAAATTTTTGTCTGTGCGCATGGTAAGATAGCTATCTTGACTATGTAAATCTTGGCTAATTTAATAGATTTCTTCTAGACAATGCTTTGAAGGTATTGGGATATTTTGAGAAAATGAGGTACATCTATAAGGTTGAAAGGAAGAGATTGAGTGAGGCATCATTTTAGTTGATGAAGGATATAGACTTTCTGAATGCAATGAATTGCTGGTAGGAAGAGGATGCGAACTTGCAGTGTTTACCTGCAGTTCACATGTTCGAATTTCCATGGATTGACAAAGTAGGGCATGGTATTTCAATTGTTGATGTTGGCACGTGAGATTTTGGGAGAGGTTAAAGAAAAAGGAAAAATAGAGGTTGAGGGACAAGTTCAGCAGCATACATGCTATGCTGTTGAGGTTTGTGACGAATGTGTAGAAGGTGTGTAGCCTGTTTTTAACCCCAACTTGTAGAGGGTAGAATGAAAAAAAAAATGCATTTTTCTTTACCCAAAGCCAAGAGAATTTGTAATGAATACTCATATTCACACCATAATTTTTGTTTAATTGCAATGAAGGTCGTCAATATTTGCTCATTTTCTTATCTATGTTCTCAAATTTTTTTTATCATCAACCTTATATTACAAGCTGATATGGATTGTTTTGTGGATGATGGTAGAAGATGTTGTTTCTGGAGTACAAGTTTCTCCTTCAAACAATCTGAATATACTGATAATGACAAAGTAGGGCATGATATTTCAATTGTTGATGTTGGCACGTGAGATTTTGGGAGAGGTTAAAGAAAAAGGAAAAATAAAGGTTGAGGGACAAGTTCAGCAGCATACATGCTATGCTGTTGAGGTTTGCAACGAATGCGTAGAAGGTGTGTAGCCTGTTTTTAACCCCAACTTGTAGAGGGTAGTATGAAAAAAAAAATGCATTTTTCTTTACCCAAAGCCAAAAGAATTTGTAATGAATACTCATATTCACACCATAATTTTTGTTTAATTGCAATGAAGGTAGTCAATATTTGCTCATTTTCTTATCTATGTTCTCAAATTTTTTTATCATCAACCTTATATTACAAGCCAATATGTGGATGATGGTAGAAGATGTTGTTTCTGGAGTACAAGTTTCTCCTTCAAACAATCTGAATATACTGATACTGATAGAATTACCATAATGTAATTTGCACAACTTAACAACACGATCAACATGATCTAAAAATTAATTCGAGCCCATCGACAGGTGCTAAAGGTGTTCAACAATCATTTTTCATGATAGAATGAATTTCATCTTCTACAGAAGCAGTACGACAATTTGTAGGAGTTCTAACGAACTCAATGAAGTGTTTTACACTTCGAGAACAATATCAGAATGAGAGAGAGGAAGAATGAGATTCAAAACAGAGAATGTCTGAATGAAAAACAATGTTATTATTCTGCAACGGGGCAGGCTATTTATATACTTGTTCGTGACCATTAGAACATAGTCCAAGCCCTATCAGAACAATCATTACTGTTCAGACAGCCTCCATACTCGAGCAGATAACTTAGGGTCCGTTTGATTGTAAATATGGAATTGAATTACCTAGAAAACGAATTACAGGGAATTGAATTGCCTAGAATTGATTTCCTAGGAATTTTAAATTATTTTGTTTGATTGGTATAATTTTCCACGTGGAAAATGTTGAAATAAAAGTGTTTTTTTTTTTTTTATGTTCGTTTGGTTTTGTTTTATATGAAAATTGTCAATTAAAGGGAAATATTTTTTTACAATAATTCTTAGAATTGGTTTCCATTACCAACAACAACAAAAAAAGACAATAATAATAATAATAATAATAATAATAATAATAATAATAATAATAATAATAATAATTGCTACAGTAGGATATGGTGATAATTCAAATTCCACCAAAACAATGAAAATTTCAAGTTTCAAGAAATCCAAGAAATGCAATTCCATGGAAAATATAAGGTATCAAACCCCAAAAGTTAGAATTTTCAATTCCAATTCCATCTTTTTTTTCCCCTCCATTTCCATGCTATCAAACACTCCCTTAGTTTAATACTGTGTTTGCTAAGTCAGTTAATGGTCAAATGTTTAGTCGATTAACACATCGTCCAAACCAAAAAAATGCTCGAAAATAAGCCAATCAAAATAAATTTCATGAAGTACTCACGAATTTGATTACTTACAACTTGGCTAAAAAGTTCAAATAAATTTTGTCGAAAAGTTAATCTTGAAGCCGTGCCGGCCGGACGGGCACTGGCGGCACACGTGTTGGCTTATGATCGAACCCAATAAGATATAGGTCTCCTCCCATTCAAAGACTATTGGTACCCAAAATCCATTCCCAAATGTCTACCATATAAATCACACCAAAGTTTCTTAACTTTCCTATGTGAGATAAGTGTTTAGCAAATTTTTAATAAATCAAATTCTTCATTAATTCATAGTTTCAAGTGTGTTAACATTAAATATTTCATTTAATTTTAAATGATTTTCGACAAATAAATATATCACCTTAATCATATCATGGAGTAGAACGCGAATATGCTAGGTCCCTTTAAAATTACATTACCGGTCCCACTGAAATTTGGGCTCAAAATTGACCAATTTCACTAATAATAACCATTTTCCAACAGAAGACAATGTCGACTTTCTTTTTTTTTTTCCTTGGACTCTCTAGGTGCAGTTGGCCATTGTATGGATGTTAGCAAAGGTAAGAAAACTGCAATCCTTTAAATTTTTAAGTTACTAATTTCTGAAGCCCCACATATCTTAGCACTTTGAGAGATGATTTGCAATGTGACATCCAAGTTGTCTAATTAATAAAGTAATTTCTAAAAAAGCAAAGAAAAGGGCACGAAACACGGTCACAAAATTCTGGAGACATGTCAAATTAAATTTTTAAAAATTGTGTATTAGTACATTTTTGTTTTAACATCTTTTATTTGTTAATAAAGTTGACATTTTTTAATTTTTGATTTTTGTTGGTGATATCTTTTGAATCAGATGAGTAATAATTTGTTATTTTCAAATAAATTTGAGTTCAACTATATATTACTAGTATTATAAACAAAAAAATAAATAAATAAAAAAAATACATAGCATCCTTGATTTGTTTAAACATTAAACAATGAAGATTAACAGATATAGCACTATTTAAATCTTTTATGTTATGCTATGAAGAACTTGTTGAATTCAAACCCTCTCAGCTGATTATTATAATGTAATTCAATTGGTATAAAAGTGTTATATCTAACAAATCATGTGGCGGGGGGATTTCACATTGACTGACTTGGCAATCAATTATGTCAATGAAGTGGGTCTAATTAATCAATCAACGTTTTCTTGTACTTTCGCACGGTTCAATGGCATCTCGACTCATTTTCCTCCCTTCATATAGGTGAGAAATTTTCATACACAATGTAAGATTATCCTATTCCTAGCCAAATTCCCATCTCCTGTCTCTTGCACTTTCGTTATTTCTTGTCCGATTGTTGACTGGAAAGAGTCATCGGACATTTTTCTCGACATGTGGCATTTGTCTCCTAACGTCATGTTCAAGTGTGCACGTGATGTTTATGTAGAGAGGGCGTGGACGGGATTTGTTGACAATATATTCGAATTTTGACATCAACAAAAACCATAAAAAGCACAAGCTCTTAGAAAAATTTATCTGTTGAAAGAGATTTGGGGATGAACTTGATTCAATATTTCTTCTCTCTTTATATCATATTTTTCCGATTGGTGGCACACGCTCTTCCCGGTTCACATTTACAGAAACAAGTTCTGTTAGTTCATTTGCGTACAAAGTTGTGTTTTGCCACTTATCACCAGATGGTAAGCTTTTTTTCAGTGGTGGGCACCATAAAAAGGTAAGTATCAACAAAGTTGACTGAATAATGTAAGAGTTTTATAAAGCTGTTGTGCAATGCATAAAAGTAGGTCATGTGGACCTTTATGTTAATATATTTTGAAAATGCTATACAAGGAAGGCAAAACGATCCACGAGGACAACCTCGCGGGTGACCACGCCCTCACATGTCCCGGCGTTGGTCTCCCATGAATAAAATAATCTCGACTCCCATTTGTGTGTGTTGTGTCAACCCCGCGATCATTCATATGGACACTGTAGCACGGCTCATGCTATATAGTATCAGTGGTTCAATTTGATATAAAATTATGAGGTTCATTTAATAGTAGTACCTTTCATTTAATGGCACTCAGTTTCATATGTACCAGTGTTGTAATACTAATGGTGATAAATAACATTACTAATACATTTTTAACTAACAGATATTTTCTAGAAAATATGTAGTGAATTACTTTTTAAAAAGTAAGTTTCAAGAACAACCAAATGCACATATCTAATTTACAGTGTGTGACCTAATGTTTATGAAATTAAGTTTCTAGCTCATGCAAGTGACGAAATTTTTATTGAGATGGTGCAGGCTGTTTTGTGGTACACTGATACTTTGAATCGAGAAGGAATAGTTGAAGAACACTCAGTGATTTATTAATGATGGTTGCTTCAGTCCTAGCTTGGCGTGCCTTGCAATGTCATCATGTGACAAAATTGAGTTTGTGATGCTGAAGATAATTTTAGTTTACGATTATTTTTATGTAATTGCAATTTTGTTCTCTTTTTTGATCTTCCATTTCCTATGTAAAAAAAATTCATAAATATTTACCACCAGCATCAATATTATGCAGAATGGTGCAAAAACTAGTTAATTCTGAAACATTTTGAAATGGGAAGAAAAATGTCCCTTTAACCATCTTATGAATGAATAACAATAACTCATTATTTTAGAAATATTTTTATAGTGAGAAGCAAGGACATCATCCATTTTACGTATTATGCAGGAGTGATGCACAAAGCTCATCGCTTAAAACATTTTGAAATCATTAAATTTGTTTTGGTTTTGTACGTAACCGATACATTCCATCTCAAATCATTCTATTATATTAAAGAGTTTTTCTGTAATATAGAATAAACTCACCTAAAAAGCAACAAATTTCCCATATGATATATAATACAGAAAATATATATCAATGATCTTTCCAAGCAAAAGTCCTCGAATACATGTAGCCTGCCTAATAGACTAATACAAATAACTCAAAATGGCTTATTCAATTTGATAAGCAAGTACCCAATAAGAAATAAAAACTAAATGAACAAACAGAACGAGTCATACAATTGATTATTATATGTGGCTTGACTCGGTGGATCAATAGGCTCCAATTGCTACTCAACTCAACTATTATCTGATAAAAAAACTGGTGAAAAAATAAATGAGCTTGTAATCCAGCGTTTCAGAAAAATATGCTTATTTTTCACTTATCTATATTTACTGAAAAGTCTTATTTATTCTATTTCAATTTTAAGAAATTCAAAAATTTGATAATCACAAATAGGATGGATTCATCAAATCTCTTATTCTTTATTGTAATTATAAGCAAACATAAATTAAAACGAATATAAGTGATTTTGATACCAACGAAAATTTATATCAAACCGTCAGATCATAATTCTATAAGCTAAATTTTTTTATTCTGTGAACGAAATAAGTTATAATATATTGAAAAGCCACACCAAAATGTTACCACTGAATAACTGTACACATTCATCGATAAATCTCGAAATACATTGCAAGCTATTTATAATCTAATGACTAATAATTTTGAAATTTTGAAATTCTGGTCATATATGCACCTATAATTTGGTCATATACTATAGAAATTTATTCAGATTAGTGCAAAAATGGGTAAAACCACCATATATGATCTCACATTCTGGAAACACATTTATAACAGTGCGAGAACACGTAAAGTCACCATACCATGATCTTACACTATAGAAATGCTTACACCAGTACAAAGCAAGTAAAATCACATGGGTATTTTTTGGTGCTTTTAAAAATAATTTATATACATGCAGCCAATAAAATAATTGAATTCAATTTATCTTTTAAAGAGAATGGCTTCTTTATAAAAATCTATTTTATTTTAAAATAGTGCTTGTCTAAACCGTCCAAAATAATTAACCTTCGCAACTAATATGATTTACCATATGGTGAAGCAAGACTATGACTCTTCCACGATATAAATGATTGATGGCTTCATTGGCTATTTTACTTTTGGAGGGTTGGTTGCTTCTGCTAATCATAAGAAATTTCTTAAACTTTGACAGTGATACATTATACCTTTACGTCCATGCAAATTATGGTTAGAACCAGATTTTCTTGTTTCTGTAAATTTCTTATTCAAGTTTTGTGTAATCTAAAAGGAAATATCAACTGACTCTTGACTCTTATCTTTGTAGATGTTATTAGGGCATCTCCAATGAGGAACATCAGATTTGGTGTAATTTTACATTAAATTAGGTGTAAAAGTTACACCAAATTTGGTGTAGACAATTGGAGATGGTTTTTATTTAATTAAGAATTATATTATTACTAAAATTTTTAAATTAAAAATTATACTTAATGAACTAAAATATTGTATTTATTAACAAAATTTAAAAATAAAATAATTCCTAATAAGATTTATTGTCTCAATAATTACTAATTACTTGATTAGATTTAAAAATAAATATTAAATAAAAATAACTATCACATTAAAATAATTATAAATCAATTAAAGTCTACTAATTCTAAAATAAAAAAGGGATATAGATGATATATATTTTTAATAAAAGGTGGGGGTGTGGGGGCCAAATGATGATTATTGAAAATTCTTAAATATGATGTAAATGAATAGTGTTACACACCAAATTTTTACATTATATTTGGTCCCTCGTGGGAGAGCATTTTATACCAAACTTCATTATGAATGGCCTTGGTTAGTTTCATATGAAACTGGTCTCTTTTTTCTGAGATATGTTTGCATCATTCTTGTGCAGGTTAGGTGCAAGGTGAAAAGGGGCATCTTTTGTCCATTTGTGTGCGAACTAGGTGCAAGGAGAAAAGTGGCCACTTTTGAGGTGAAAATAATACTTGCAAACACATGCATATGGATGTAATATGACGTCATCGATTTTGGGGAAATCATGATTGGGTTTAGCCACTAAGACAAACAACTTATTTGAATTTATTTTTTCAGCTTCAAATAGAAATGCCATTTGGTCTTGAGTAGCCGCATATTCATTTTTTGAACTCTCGAAGAAGCACATCGTGATAGTATTAGAAAAGAATACTACTAGTTTCTAGAGAACTTGACATTACAATTTCAATATTTCTAAAAGAATATTGACGTATTAGTCTTAAAGAAGCAATTAAAATATAACATGTTCTTAATTAATACATTTCTCGAAAAATATACCATGTATGTAATTTATGAATTAATGTTCATCGGTGAAGGAAAATATAAAAATCATGCAATGTTGACATTGATTATTTTGACTACTTGATTGATTATTATATGATTATTAAATGTTTAATCATATTCTTTGAAAATTAATTGCATTTTCTTTGTTTCATTCATTTTTATACTCTACATGGTGTTATTTGGTAAAACAAATTTGACATCCTAATACTAAGTTAGCATAAATACTATTATTATGTTAAAAAATCGTTTTGTTTCTTTCTTAAATTAATTATCATTACGATGCATGATTAGTGTGATACACAACTTTTCATATACACAAGATTTTTTTTATTATAGACAGACTATTGTTTTTAGGTTGTAACAAATTTTCAATTCTTAAACAACATATGTTTTAGTTGTATTTTTCTGAAAAATACAATTTTAAATTATATTAACATTCTAAAAGAATATTATGCCTATGTTTTTCTTGAATAAAATACTTTAGATTATGGTATTACATACTCCTAAAAAGCATAATTTTGTAAGATCTTGCAGTTTCAAAATATAATGCTATTGCTTTTGAAAAGCAAATCTTTGTACCAATTCAATATTGTTCATGAAGAAACATAAATTTACGTCAATATTTATAAGAATATTATAATGTTTGAAAAGAAGTACGGGTTACACATACAATTATTTCATATATATATATATATATATATATATATATATATATATATATATTGAATTTTGAGTTGTTATTCTTGAAGAAAAATACGTTTTCCACGAAGTCAACTAAAAATGAGCATAGAGCTTCGGATCTCGATCAGAAGTTATATAACGAGGAACCCTTGTAGCCTGACTCTCTCTTGGAAGATCATCTTCACCACATGTGGTGCATCATTAGTGCTGAGACATGTAATAAAATGTGCCATTTTGGAGAACATGTCCAGCACAACAAAAATAAATTTTACCATGTTGAATACAAAGTACTTCTATCACAAAGTCCATGGGAAGATCTTTCCAGGGATGCTCCGAAATAAGAAAAGGTATATACAACCCAATGTTTTGCTCATATCCCTTTCGTGTTTGACAAACTCAACACTTCTTATGAATCTACCAGCATCCCTTTTCAACTGTGGCCAATCATAATGCTCTTCGAGACTACTGATCATCTTATGTCATTCTAAATGACCATCCAATCCCTCAACATGCAACTCTCTTATTAATTTCTCACACAAAGAGGTTCACAGATTACATAATCAATCACATTTAAATAAAAACTCATCATTCACCAAAAAATTGCCATTAATTGCTTTGCAAAATATTTCGCCCACAATGACCAAAAGTCTTCATCTCCTTCATAAAGCTCATGTAGGAATTCTAATCCAACCACCTCATTACTTAAAAATAATCAGCAATGCAGCTCTCCTGCTCAAAAACATCAACCCACAACAAGTAGTTGTCTCCTTCATAAAGTTCCTTTGGGAATTCTAATCCACCCACCCCATTACTTACAATAATAAGCAAAACAGCTATTTTGCTGAAAACATAAGCAACATGCTTGGTGGACTAGAATTTTTAGATCCTTACTTGAGAGGTTTAGACCTAAGATCACAGCTATTGAAGAGAGGAAAAACTTAGACGCGGTTAAGATGGATGAACATGTTGGATCCCTCTAAGCCTACGAACTCACCATATCTCAACCGAAGAAGAACAAGTCTATGGCCCTAAACACTGTTAGGGAAGAAGAGTACGATTCTACTGACCATTAATGATAATAAGATAGTTTATTTCGTTAGAAATTTCAAAAAACATCTGATTGAAAAGAAGAAACCTCAAGAGAGATATATAGAGGTGCCCCTAGTGAGTTTAAAAACGACAATCATGAGAAGACCAATACTAGGATGTTTCAAAAGAAATCTCAGTCTATTAGATGTCATAAATGTCAATGTTTTGGCTGCTTTAACAATGAATGCTTTAATGAAAAAAATCATTAGTAGAGCTATGAATGCTACTATGATTGATGACGAGTCTAATTTAGACAATCAAGTGAAAAGTCCAAATTTGAGGATTTTGACTACATGACTTTTGTTTCTAGGGCTAGGAGTGAATCTGATGATGAGAGTTAGAAGGTTGATGACATAGATTGATGTCAATGCTCTAAGGAAGATTACGAAGATAAAGATGATATTCGTGAGTCTTATGAATAACTGTTCTACGAAAATCTTAAGGTGAAAAAAATCCATAGAATCATCCTTAAGAAGGTTAACGAACTTCAGCTAGAGCGAGAAAGACTTACATCTAATCTTCAGGAGTATTAAATGCCTTAATAAGTTGAATGCTGTGAATGAATCCTTAAAGACTAAGTTTAAGACACTTATGAGTGATCTTGAGAAGTCTAGCAAAAGCCTTAGTAAGTTGTGACTAGTCGTTGAGAACTTAGAGTCTCTAACAAGTGACCTTGAGAAATTGAAAACTTAATTTCGTTCCTTCTTTAGTGGATCTCACAAATTTGATATAATCTTTAAGGGTTGAACAAGTTGCTAGAAATATGAGAGGTCTAGTATATGATAAGAGTGATCGTAATATTGCTTGTACTTCTAAGACCACTTTTATTCCTATCACCAACAACCTAGGCATGTTACAAATCTTGAACCCGAGAACAAGTGTATCTTAGGACAAAGACCTAATAGGCATAATAGGACCAACGAATCCAAAAATTAATAACAGCAACCATGTAGATTTGGACCTAGGTTTATCCCTACTTGTCACAATTGTGGTGAGTGAGGACACACAAGGCCTATATGTCACAAACTTTTGAATAGGAATAGAAGTCAGAATATATCTAGTTGGGTTGACTTTCTTACTAATCAGGTTAGTTACTTGACCAAGATGTTGGTACAATTGAAAAGGATTAATTCTGAGTCCAGGAAAGTCTAGGTTAAAAATAGTGATCTAAGAGATAATGAAGCTGATCCTGGTGCTCTTAAAGGTAAGAGAATGTTTGTACCTCTATTAGTAGGTTTTTTTGTGTTTGCATGTGCTAGTTCACTGTGTTCATTTATTCTTGTATGTTTCTCATTCTTTGTATGTTCCTTTTGGTCTGTTTGTTTTAAAAAAATAAAAACACAAATAAGAAAGGGGAGAATTTTTTAAAATACAACACATTATTTGATTTACTTGAACATGCTAACTGTGATCAAGTATGAGTACAACTGATGATATGTAGCATAGTTTTCATTACTTTGTTTAGGTTTTATATCGAGTGCTTAGTGTAGGTTTATTCATGTACCATCTATAATGCACACACTAAAATCTTGTGAGTAAGTCTTGACCGCATGTGTGAGACTTAGGATGACAGTCATCTGTATGATGAATTAAAATTGAACATGATTTGACTTTTAACTAGTTGACCAAAGCATTTTTATATTTCCTAAAAAGAAAAGTTGATTAATCTTATACTATTCTTTGGAGTCTATTTGACTTGAGCAATTGAACCTGATAGGTTTCTCAAAACCTGATGCCCTATGGCCATCTGGCATACAGTCATCGGTCCAAATCTCATTATAAGAGTTATTTTAGCCACTTAATGGAGAAGAGTTTGCATATAGCATGTGAAAAAAATTACATATGCTTAAACTTGGGGGAGTAAAGAAAAATTGATACATGAAAAATGAGTTTCATTTCATTGTTTAAAAGGTTCTAGTTGTTATGGGTTTGACTTTCACCATTAGAGGAATAAACTCATTCATTAGTGATTTTTCAGCATATCCTTTCTCACAAATTTAAGGTTCGGAGTTTTGCTCACAAGGAATTAGTGATACTTTTGTGAGTGTTGTCATCGACATCCCAAATTAAAATCTATACTTCTTAAAATTAATGTAGTGGCGGAAGTAAGGATTGATCCCATGAAGAGTGTTTAGTCTATTTTCTATGTTTGATTAACTAAATGGGGGATTTTGATTTTGAAATAATTACTTCTTAAGAAAAATAATTAATATCAAAGCAAATCAAGGAATTAAATGAAATCAATATAATGAACTTTGGTCTAAGTCAACATCCACCATTGAAAATTTATAACCAGTCATTGATTCACAAATAATCATTAATTCACAATTTTAGCATTCAATGTGGAAAACAATTTTCTATTTCTTCTTAGTGTTAATTAAGTAGAAATAAGCGATCTAATTAATCCTAATTATCGAACAATCCCAGGTAAGCACGAAGATTTAATTCAATAATTGCTTTATGAACTAGAAAAATCAATAAACCAAATAAAACAAGTACAGCAGTTGCATTTAGCCTAAATAAATATTCTTCTTAAGATTCAATAATTTTCAAAGTGGCAAATCATTAATCCTAGTTGCTTTACAAGTTAAATTTATCAAACAATTACGGATTTGAAGTTTAACTTAGCTATAGATTGTGGAGAATAATAAACTAATATGCGTCCTAGCAATTAAATACAGCAACCATAAAAATACTGGCAAAAGAATATTTAATACTAAACATATGAATTAACCAATAAAAACTAGGTGGATCTCACAGTTATAATTATTTCGAGGCTTTTGTCTCCTTCAGTCAAGCACAAGAGCTTAGTTACACATCATAAATCTAGAGCACAAAAAGAGAGAAAAGTGGGTTGGGGCGTTCTCTAGGTTTTGGATGAGTTCTGGGGCTTATATATTGTGTAGATGATTTGTTTTCATGAGAAGTTGAATGAAATTAGGAAACTAAAAATCGAATTTCGGATTTACTCTATGCGACTGCAAGGAGGAAACTTGCACTATCGCAAGGATGAAACTTTTTTGGCCACAGAATTCTCTGAATGCTTGCGTTCAACTGCATGGTTCAAATGTACATTTTTTAGTATTTTAGTCATAACTTTCTCTCCCGATATTTGATTGAGGCAATCAAAGTGCATTGGAAAGCTAATAGAAAGGGATACAATTTTGGTTGAGATAGACATTTTTCAATTCGGACGTTTACTATGCCAAAAATGAGTCTCAAATACAGGCGAGAAATCTGTAGCGTATCTTTTTCGCCTGAAAGTAGATATGTGATAATGTTTCGATTATATTTCACGTTTTTAACTTCTTTCCGCATCCGAATGATCCATAAAAATCTTGAATCTTCATTCCATCGCCCATCTTATCTATGGATTATTTGCAACTTGGTCCCTAAACTTTTGTTTGCTTCCATTTTGGTCCATTTTCGCTCTTTTTCCCCAACTTTCACGGCTTCCATCCAATTGCAACCTAAATCAAAATATAAGGGTATTAAGTAAATTTAGGTATCAAATAATCACAAAAGTGCAAGTATTAATGGATGAAAAACACGACATTTCATGCCTTGTCAAATTTCCCCATACTTAACTTTTGCTTGCCTTCGAGTAAAATTCAAATTGACTGTCACAAAGATAGTAAGGTTGCAATGCTTCAACATAGAGTAATCAAACTCTTCAAAATACATAGCATATCATGAACAGACAATTTCACACAACTTTTAATCAATTAGCAAGTATTCTCATATAAAGATAGAGTAAACCAAACATGTAGACTCTCATAGGATACAAGCACTCAACTCTCATGTGTTTAAAGGGTAAGTATTTCGCTCAAGTTCATTCCAATGGACATGATCTACCATAAGCTTGCATATCTTCTCATTCTCCACCAATTAGATTACATGCATTATACAAATCATAAGATCTTTTTCATGGTTTGTAACGTGGGTTCGGGTTAAGGTGGGAAATATTTGGGTAAGTAACTTAAAAGCCATTGAAACTAATGGAGTAAAGATGAATTAACTCAACCTCAAATGTATAAAAAATATGCAAGACCATTTTTTTTCCACTTAGTAGTTTCTTTGCATCTATTTCACACAAACCAACCATTTCTTGTGACGTTAGGAGGATTCAGGAACATAACTTCATCACTTCTTTTCTTTTCTTTTTTCATCATTTTCTCTTTTTGTCTCTCTCTCTCTCTCTCTCTCTCTCTCTCTCTGTATCTCTATCTTTTCCAAAATATCACCAATGATGGAACTTATGAATTGTAATTAAGAACATGTTCCATTCCACCATCATAATCCTACCAAAATTTTAGACACTCCCACACTTATTTCTTTTACACTCGCATATGTACCAAAATGAAGAACAATATTACACTAGTTCTACGGCATGTGTAAAGACATTATTTTTCGGGGTTTAAAATTTGTAACGTGGGTTCACAAAAGAAAAGGCTATAAGGCTCAAAGGGGTTCAATACAGGAAAAAGTTAATTACATGGTAGGCTATTTGGCTAAGATAGCTAACTTATGCTACAAAGATGGCCTTAATTATGTTCATGCATACATGTATCAATATGGCCTCGAAGAGAATCAAGGCAAGTTATAGAGAAGTAAATCCATGGAAGAAAATCACTCATGAAAGAAACTAGTGAGACTAGTATGGATGTGTCAGTCTAAAGACGCAAAATCTCACTAACTTTTTGTCTACAAAATTTAGTTACTACCATCCTCAAAAAAAAAAAATAACTAAACTACTAACTCTAATTTGGAAGATCATTCATTCAATCATATTATGAATCTGTCAAATTCTAATTGAATCTAGCAGATAGCTCAGGCAACAAAAAATATTTAAACCCACAGCTTTTCCTCAAATTTTCTAAAGATTTTTCTCAGAAAGTGCTTGTGAAGCGGAAACGTTATGTAAATTAAAATTTTAAAAACAATCTAAATTTCCTCCCTCACACTTAAAACTTATATTGTCCCCAATGTAAAGTGAAATGCAAAGAAGAGAATAAAATTATCTTAATATATGAATGCCAAAAAAAAAACAAAAAACAAAAAAAAAGCAAAAAAAAAAGAAAGAAAATGAAAACAAAAATAAAAATAAAAAGTAAAGGAACAAACTCCTCTGGTTTGCCTCCCAAGCAGCGCCTTTGTTTATTGTCTTTGGCTCGACTTATTGCTTTCTTTCTTAATTGTCATAAATTCGATCTTCGAGTTTCAACATTGTCATGTCCTCTGCCTGGAAACCTTCATAGAAAGGCTTGAGCCTGTGGTCATTCACCTTGAACACATTTGAAGTTGCCATGCTTTGGTTTTCTACTATACCATGAGGAAAAACATTAATAACAACAAAGGGTCCAACTAATGGGAACGCAGTTTACCTGAAAATAGCTCGAAGCAACGATTAGTATTGGAGGACTTTCTAACCAACTTCCAAATCTTTCCTAGAAATCATCTTGTCATGGAATGCCTTCATCTTTTCCTTGTAAATTCTTACACTCTCATGAGCATCATTGCAAATTTTCTCCAACTCTTAAAGTTGTAGCTTCCTATGTTTTCCATTCTCGTCCATCGTCATGTTGAAGTTCTTACCAGCCCAATAAGTTTTATGTTCAAGCTCCACTAAAAGATGGCATGGTTTCCCAAATATTAAACGGTAAGTTGACATACCAATAGGTGTCTCATATGCAGTCCTATATGCCCATAAAAGCGCCATCTAAGTGCAAATTCCAATCTTTTCTGCTTGGACAGATCTTCTTTTCAAGGATAGACTTGATTTTCTTGATTTGGTACTTTCGCTTGTCCACTAGTCTGTGGGTGATATGCAGTTGACACCTTGTGGGTGACATGATATTTTCTTGGCAAAACTTCCACAGTTCGATTACAAAAATGAGTGTCGCGATCACTGATGAAAGCTCTTGAAATCCCATACCTGGAGAATATGTTAGACTTGACAAAATATCAACAACTCTTGAATCCTCAGTTTTGTTGACCCAAGCTTCCACCCATTTCGACACATAATTCACAGTAAGCAAAATATACACAAAATCAAAAGATACAGGAAATGGCCTATGAAATCAATGCCCCAAACATAAAAAATTTCACAAAAAGTATGGTTATTGTGGCATTTCATTTCTCTGTGATATGTTACCTGCCTTTTGACAATCTCGCATGACTTACAGAAAACATATGCATCTCAAAATAAGGATGGCCAATAGAAACCGCATTTAGCACTTTTCTTGCTGTCCTCTTTGGTTCAAAGTGTCTTTCACAGGCATAAGAATGACAGAAGGTGAGGATAGGGGTAATTTCATTTTTCAGAATTAGGGATGGCAATTGGGCTCTCGGGCCGCCTATGGCAAGGCCCGGGAAAAGCCTAAGCCGACCCGTGTGGCTCTTCGGTTCGAGCTCACAGGCTTTAATTGAAAAAAATATTAAAGGGCGGGTTACTGCAACCTTTTTTCAAGTTGCCCTTTTTAAGGTAGCCTTAAAAATGGCAGCAATCAGCTTTAAAAAATGGCATCATGCTGCCTTGAAATAGGCGGAAAAAAGGGCCGAGCACCCGCCTTTAAAAAATGGCAGCAGGCTACCTTTTTCAAGGTAGCAAAAAAAAAAAACAAAATAAAAAGAAAAAAAGAGGGTCGAGCCTAACTCTACTCAGTATGGCCTGAGCCTAAAAATCTTGACTAGGCAAAGCTCGGCTCGACTCGACTCGATCTCGCAAAAAGCTCGAACCATCTTCAAATTTCGGCTCGCGAGCTGGCTCGACTCAGCTTGTTGATACCACTATCTAGAATGTACTTTCTAATCACTTGAATTGCTCAATGCTTCCACACATATAGATCATCACATACATAATATTTCACGTCCTTCTTTATCTTGTCCTTTTGAGTCCTAGAGAAATGAGGAGAAAGTATGTTGATAAGTGTACTTTTGCACACTTATTTAGGTCACAAACATGACTTAATAATGAGCAAAATGATTGAATTGTGACTTAATCTCATAAATTTGTAAATTGTAGGGAACAACGATGAACATGGTGAAATTCAGGAGAAAAGACACGAAAAAGGACTAAAGTGACGCAAAGTGAAAGTTCAGGGACCAAGGTGCAATTATCTAAAAGTTAACTCGATGAACAAATCGAGAAATTTATTAAGACAATTTCCAATTGATTATATCTTGGGATGATAGAATGAAAAGAATGAAGAAAAGATGCTAAGAAGTGAAGGATTCAAGTAGGACCAAAATGAACATTTTTCATAGTTGGTAGCACCGCATAGTGCTACCCTCTATGTGGTCGCATAGAGGCATACCGAAGATAAAGTGCCACAAAAACTTTACTCTATGTGACCGCATAGAGATGCTCTATGCGGTCGCATAGAGCAATATTAGGGTAAAATCGTTGTTTCCTTTTTCCGTCAAAACTCTTATGGAAACAATATTTTTAGGGTCCTATATAAACAAAAACTCGACCAGAATGAAGGGGACGCCATTTTTACAAGTTTTTGAGAGATTTTGACGCAGAAACAAGGAGAGAACAAGAAGATAACATCGCGCCAAGTGAAGATTCGATTGAAGATTGATTCGGGTGATGACATTTCTTCATCTATTTTTATGTTTTCTTCTTTTTAGCATGTTAGGCTAAATTTATCATTGCTAGGAGATCGATGAACCTTGTAATACTACGTTTGATTGTTGATTTGGATTTTTGACGTATTTAAACGCAAGTTCCGAATTTGATTGATTTATTACGTTTTTATTTTCATATGATTATTGTGCACATAATTATATGATTGTGGTGGCCTATTTTATGCATTCAAAAGAAGGAAAATAGGTTCAACATTGTATAAATCATCATAGGGTCCGATAAGGGATATCATTGGATATTCATGAATTTATAATGCATTTCGGTATGTTAGTATTCGTCATAGAAATATAGTCTAATCATAAATTAGGATAGGTTTGGCATTGCTCTTGAGAGATTGCTAAATTAAAATAGGAATATTGATTAATCTTTTGTGGGACTATGTGTCAAATTTGCATAATTGAAAATTGAACGGGTATTGCTTGGGGATTCGTGATCCTAGTGCGTTAGTATATTCATTAATTCCATAAATTTGAGTTAAATTGCATCCAAGTTATTTTGCATTTAGTATAATTTTTCATTCATACTTGCATCAAAGTTTACATCTTTTTAGTTAAAGTGTAAAACATCAATTTGATTTTCGTGTTTCGGTTAAGGTCATAATAGGTTAATTTGAACTAATTCAATCCTTGTGGGATCGATACTTGGACTCATAGTCCATTTTACTACTTGTCAACGAACTGTACACTTGCGGTGGATTTTAAATCGGAACAAATAATTTCGTGAACAAGCTTTTGGCGCCGTTGCCGGGGATTGAAATTTAGTTTTAATTTTATCTTTTGTGACACTAATTCGAACTTATCTAGATTAGTAGTAGTTAGCTTACTAGGTTTAGTTTATTATTCACTTCAATTTAATTTTGTGTTAATTTTGCTATCTCAGGGCTTGTATGCAAGGAGCACCTGATCGAGACTTGGTTCCCGTAGATCCAGAGATCGAACGCACATTTCATCACAGGCAAAGAGAAGCAAGAGCGGCACAACAAATGGCTAACGAGCAAAATCAATCGGTAATTCCACTCAACGAAGGCATAGCAGTTGAAGATGACGGGAATATAGTACTTGGGGACTTCATGGCACTGTTGGCAGTCCAAAGTCAATCTAGCATTGTGTATCCTCTATTTGGGCAACTGAACTTCCAGCTGAAAACAAATGTGATTCAACTATTTCAGAATGGGCATCAATAACATGGGATGGCTAGTGAGAACCCACATACACACATATCCCGATTTCTGGACATGTCCAACACTTCAGGTACTAGGGTATCTCAGATGATGCTATAAGACTGCGTTTGTTTCCACACACCTTGCGGGATAAAGCACTTGAATGGTTGGATTCACTTCCCGTTACAAGCATCACCACTTGGAACGAGCTAGCCCACAAATTCTGCACCAAGTTCTTCTCGCCAGCTAAGGTAGCTAAAATGCGGCATGATATCTCTATATTCAACCAATGTGAGTCCGAATCATTTGAAGAGGCATCGAATCGTTTAAAAAATATGTTAAAGAAGTGTCCTCAACATGGCTTTGACAAGAAGACACATATCCGATTTTTCTACACTAGACTACTTCCATCCTTCAACAGCATGGTGAATTAATCATCTGACGGGTCTATCTCCACAAGAACAATTGATGGAGCATGGGAGCTATTTGAGAGAATGAATACAATGTCAGCGATGTGGTCTACAGATCGAGTGGTTCAGAAGAGAACGTTGGGGGTTTATGAAGTCAGCGTTTATGAAGTAGATACTTACTCAGCATTGTCTGCAAAGATAGACTCTTTGTTCCATAAGATTGAGAGCATTTCATAAACCACCACTACTAAACAAGTCAAGAAGTCAAGCTCTGAAGAATGTGGAGCAGACCACAACACTGTTAATTGTCCAATTCTGGCATTGGGGGTCGAACATGCAGATTTTGTGCAATGGCGACAATGCCAACAGAACAACCTACATTTGAAAACCTTCAATCAGGGATGGAGAAAACACCCAAACTTCTCGTGGAGTAATCAGAATCAAAACAGACCACAAGGTCAATATCAGCAGCAGGATAAAAAGCCACCATTGGAAGAGATGTTCGAGAAGTTCATGGCAACAACCAATCAATATATGGAAGCCAATAACCAGTTTATGCGAAAGACAGATGCAACTCTTCAAGAACAAAGTGCAACAATCAAAAATTTGGAGACACAAATGGGACAGATGTCAATCTCCATGATGAGCACCAGGAAACTTACCCAGCAACACTGAAATCAACCCTAAGGAGCACACAAAAGCTATAACAATCAGAAGTGGAGTACAACTACCGAAAATACATGTAAAAAACCGGTAGCTAGCAAGGAATCAGTACCAACCTCAGATGACGAGATTGTGGAGCAGACTGAACAAACAACAGGGGATGTTGCCAAGAAGAATTTCAATACATCAAGGGATAAAGTTACCAATCCTATCAACCCTCATGAACCACCTATTCCATTCTCGTAAAGGTTGAAAAAGCATAAATTGGATTAGTAATATAGTAAGTTTCTTGAAGTTTCCAAGAAATTACACATCAACATCCCATTTGCAGAGGCACTTGTTCAGATGTCGAGTTATGCAAAATTTCTAAAGGATATCCTCTCCAACAAACGAAAGATAGAAGAAAATGAAACAGTGATGCTAACTGAAGAATGTAGTGCCAGAATCCAGAAAAAGCTGCCTCCAAAACTAAAGGATCCATGGAGTTTTACTGTACCTTGTACTACTGGGAATTGTCATTTTGATAAAGCGTTGTGTGATTTAGGTGCAAGTATTAATTTAATGCTTCTCTCTATTTTTAGGAAACTCAGCTTGGGAGAAGCTAAAGCCACAACAGTCACCTTGCAGTTAGCAGATCGATCCCTTACACATCCAAGAGAGATCATTGAAGACGTGTTGGTAAAAGTGGAAAAGTTCATATTTCCAGCCGATTTTCTCATCTTAGACATGGAGGATGATAAGTATGTTCCACTCATATTGGGGTGACCTTTCTTAGCTACTGGAAGAGCGATTGTTGATGTTCAAAAGGGGCAGCTTATATTGAGGCTTAGCAAAGAGCAAATCTCTTTCAACGTTTTCAAGGCAATGAAATTCCCTACTGAGTCGGATAGCTGTTTCCAGATCGATGTAATTGACAGAATAATTCAAGATACATTTCGGCTACATCATCCTTTCGATGCATACGAGGCATGCATTACCCATTCTCAACCCACTCACACTGATTCAAGTGAGATTGAAACATGTGCACGGTTTTTGAAAACTAATCCACCATACATACGCAGACGTCACTTCGAAGAGGTGGGAATTAGGACTACAAAGTCAGTGCCATCTATTCAGCAACCTCCCAAGTTAGAACTCAAGCAATTGCCACCACATCTTTGATATGCTTACCTGGGGAATCTTCTACAATTTCGGTTATTATTTCAAATATTGTCAGTAAAGTGGAGGAAGAGAAACTACTTCGGGTGCTAAGGGAGAATAAAACAGCCATTGGATGGTCAATTGCAGATATCAAGAGGATCAGCCCGTCACTATGCATGCGCAAAATACTCATGGAGAAAAAATTCAAGCCAAGCATTGATGGTCAGTGGAGATTGAATCCACACATGAAGGAAGTGGTTAGGGCTGAGGTATTGAAGTTGCTCGACGCAGGCATCATCTATCCAATATCAGATAGTGCATGGATCAGTGCAATACAAGTTGTTCCCAAGAAAGGGGGTATCACAATGATAGAAAACGAGAAAAATGAGTTGATTCCTACACGAACAGTGACTGGATGGAGAGTTTGCATCGATCACCACAAACTAAACGCTGCTACTCGAAAGGATCACTTTCCACTACCATTCATTGATCAGATGTTGGAGAGACTAGCAGGGCACTCGCATTACTATTTTCTGGATGGGTACTTCGGGTATAATCAGATTCCAGTAGCACCTGTTGATTAGGAGATGACAACTTTCACCTGCCCCTACGGTACCTTTGCATACCGTAGGATGCCGTTTGGTTTATGCAACGCTCCTGCCACTTTTCAGCGCTGCATGATGGCTATCTTCTCAGATATGATTGAGAAATTCATCGAGGTATTCATGGACGACTTCTCAGTGTTTTGGTCTTCGTTTGATGAGTGTTTGGAGCATCTGAGTCTTGTGTTACAGCGGTGTACAGAGACTAAATTGGTATTGAATTGGGAGAAATGTCACTTTATAGTGCAGGAAGGCATCGTGTTAGGACACTGAATCTTAGCAAAGGGTATTGAGGTGGACAGAGCTAAAATTTAGGTGATCAAGAAATTACCACCACCAACATCAGTGAAAGGTGTTCATAGCTTTCTCGGGCATGCCGGGTTCTGCTGAAGGTTCATCAAGAATTTCTCAAAAATTACCAAACCACTTTGCTGTTTACCAGGCGGGGGACTGATCAAATCGTTGGTCGCTGCGTACCTGAGGAAGAAGTGCCTTTGATATTAGAACATTGTCATTCATCTACATATGTAGGGCATTTTGGTGCTTCAAAAATAGTGGCGAAGATCCATCAATCAGGTTTTTACTGGCCTACACTATTTAAGGATGCTTTTGATATCGTGAAAAGGTGTGACCGATGTCAACGCACCGGTAATATATCCAGGAGAAACAAAATGCCTTTGAACAATAAGTGAAACTATTCGACGTCTGGGGGATCGACTTCATGGGGCCATTTTCCCCATCCTTCTCTAGTCAGTACATATTACTGGCTGTGGATTATGTATCAAAGTGGGTAGAGGCCGTTGCATTGCTTACCAACAATGGGAAGGTAGTGATTGACTTTCTAAAAAAAAATATTTTTACCCGCTTTGGAACACCGAGGGCTATAATCAGTGACAACATTTCTGCAATCACTAGTTTGAACAATTGTTGACTAAATATGATGTTAAAAATCATGTAGCCACTGCATATCATCCCCAAACCAGCGGATATGTCGAAGTGTCCAATAGGCAATTGAAACGAATGCTCGAAAGTCACAGTAAGCTCGTCACGAAAAGATTGGTCTAAGAAACTGGACGATGCCTTGTGGGCCTATAGGACTGCATTCAAGACCCCTATAGGAATGTCACCATATCGACTGGTTTTCGAGAAAGCATGCCACTTACCTCTTGAGATAGAACATCATGCTTATTGGGCAATGAAGAAATTGAATTTGGATTTGAAGGTTGCGGGTGAAAAACGTCTACTACAACTTAATGAGTTGGATGAGCTCAGAATGGAAGCCTACGAGAATTCAAGACTCTACAAAGAGCGCACCAAGAAATGACATGATATGCACATTCAGAGGCATGAATTTACGGTGGGGCAAAAAATGCTACTCTACAACTCTAGGCTTAAGCTGTTTCCAGGAAAGCTGCGATTGAGATGGTCTGGCCCGTATACTATTACATAGGTATTTCCACATAGGGCAGTCGAGATCACTCATGACAGCAAGGGGACATTCAAGGTCAATGGACAGCGTTTGAAGCACTATTAGGGCGGCAATTTTTCAAAGGAAAAGTCTACCATTCATCTTAGACCACCAGAATGACGCAATACGGTAAAGTCGAGCTATCGACTATAATCTAGTGCTGGGTGAGAGGCAACCCACTGTATCCTTCTATTAGCTTACTTTTCACATTATTTTTAGAATTATTTAATTTTCGCATTTGTATTTTTCTAGGTCATCATTCGTACATGCATATTAATAGGATCAAATTATCATCCCAATAATTTTCTAGGCATTACACACATGGTCGGTGAGTTTGAAATGATTTTGGGTATTTGGGAGTATGGTTCACGTATTTCTAGATAAAAGAAAGTTTTTTATTATTAACAAAAAAAAATTTTACGAGGAAAATATCTTTTTTGCTTTTCAGTATGTTTAAAAAAAATATTTTGGTCTATGCAATCGCATAAACACCTGCCGAACGTCAAAAGGGGGCAATTTTCATTACTATGTGACCGCATAGTAGACCTTGCTCATGGTTTTAAACCATGACCAAGCAATTTCCTCCCCCATATTTACATCACACCCTCCACACTTCTCCCACCACACTCCCACACAAATCACACCCATCTTTCACTACATTCTTTCCCCCATTGACACCATCAATCGATACTCCGCACATTCATAGTGAAATTCAAGGTATGTTTTTATTTCCTTCTCCCTCTATGCGTTTTTTTTCTTTTCCTTCATGTGGTTTGTAATGTGACAAGAATTTTCGACCTTGATTGTGGAGAATGGGCAATAGGTAGTTGTTGGATTTGTGTATGTTGCACTTGGATTGTGTTGTGGATTGGTGGGACACTTTCATATTGGTATCTTTTAGGGTTTATAAAGCATGCATGCTACATGTTCGATACATTGCCTAAGTAACATTTGTAGTGCATTTTGAGCATTCTCACATTAGACAATATGAATATAAGCATTCCCATATACATGGTGATCCAGTGCCTTAGCAATTGAACTCTAAACACTCCCGTACCAACACACACATGTAGGCACATGTGCTAAGCTCACGTCACTTCACAACACCCAATTCGTCCCTTGCATTAAGTACCCGTACGACTTCCAATGAGCTTGAAATTTGAATATGTACCACTCCTCGCTACGTACTTTCATATGCCTGGAGGTTGCTCGGAGAATTTTGAGTTTTCTCGATGATGTCCGGGGGTAAACGTGCTCACTTCCTCACGGGTCACTTGACACATTTTTGGATGTTTTAAGCTTCATTTTGTGTGTCTTATTATTTTGCCTTCCTTCTATGTTCTTGAGCACGTTTTCTTGATGTTTACATATGCCACATTCATAAACACATGTAAAATATCACATCCATTTTGCAACACGTAGGCACATGGCTAGGTCACGGCACCCTACGTCCCCGACTTTCCACCATTATTTGGCATACTAAACGAAGTTCATTTGCTTTGAAATTTGAATATATGGTAGATCTCATTTCATACTTTCATATGCCTAGAGATTGCCTGGGAAATTTTGATATTTTTCGATGATGTCCGAGGCCGAACGTGCACACTCGGTCATGGGTCCAAATTTTCAAATGTGCTTGTTTCGGCCTAAATTTCCAGTTTTTCATCTTGACATTCTATTTACACTACCTTGAACGTTATATTTTGATAAGTGCACACCAAGGAGTTCTATATGCATGTTGAAGCAAGTTTGGGGGATTTGTGAAATACTTGTCTTGCTAATCTCATTTCCCTTATTGTTTTTCAAAATGTAGTTTAATGACTGTTATTTATATACCTTTGCAGGATGCCTCCAAAGTGAACTTCAAAAGGAAAGGAGACGGTTGGTTCCACATCTGGCACAGCCCGGACTAGTGAATGGGCACTCATCCCCGAGAGACCAGTTAAGTTGGTTTGTTTCCCGACTATTGAATTGGTTTATTTAATCCACAACTATGGTTGGGAGAAACTGATCGAAATACCACACCTCGTCTATGAAACTTTGGTACGGGAATTCTATGCAAACTTCAATGCTGAAATAGACACACCTGGATCTGATCATCTGCATCAAACATGGGTTTGGGGCAAATGGATCATATTTTCACCTGAAGTCATTCATGACTACTATCAGCTCACCTGGACTAATGTAGTCCCACTCCCGCATAATTTCAACTGGGTTGAGATTGCATAAGTGTTATTGGGACGTGAAAATGCTTGGCCTCTCCCTACTGCTGAGTAAAATGGTCACAAATAAAATATTTATACTTCACAAATCATAAATATTATAAGTCACAACTTATTAAACAGGTACAAATTATTAATTTTTTAGGTCACACATTATTTTTTGTCACAATTTATCTTTCTCGTTGATCACATTGGTTACAGGTTAACCAATTTTTAATGATCACAATCAACCAATTAATCTGTGACCACAACCAAACAACCACTGCCTCCATCACAAATGACATTGTCATGGCCAAAACCACCACCACCATCACCCTACAGCAACACCATAGTCCCAAATAAAATCAACACCCCCCCACACACCCTCATGCCACCACCACACACTGCTACACCACACACACACCACCAACCAAATAACTTATCACCACCTACTCCAATAGCACAATCATCGCCGTCGTCTCAAACAAATCAACATTTCACAGGAAAATATCACCGCATACGAGATCCACCACAACCTCACCAGACCCATCTCCACCACCATTTTCACTCACCATCATCACTGCTACACACCACTGAGCACAACCACCCGCCACCGTTGCTACGACCACAGTCGCATGAATCAACAATCGCCACAACCACTTCCTCGAGTCCACCATCTCCTTTATCTCTATCACAAATGCAAATGAAGATCACACTGAATCGAAGCAAGCACTTCACTCCATAATGGTGCTATGCATGGAAGCACTTGTGAATGAAGGGGTGATCGCGCGGCTTCACTCCGACAAGTTGCTTTTCGGCAGAGAGAGAGAGAGAGAGAGAGAGAGAGAGAGAGAGAGAGAGAGAGAGAGAGAGAAATAAATTAAGGATTGAAATTGTGTTTGGGTAAATTGATTAATTAATTTTTTAATATATTCATTAATAAAAAATTTCTGATTTTTGAAAAACTAAAATTCACATATGTTTGTGAAATGGAATCTGTAAATGTATTAGATTATGTAATTTCCACATATTTGAATTCGTCCAAAGCCCATCACTAAACATCGGCCTGTATTGTAGATTTATCTTTTCTCATGGCTTTCATCCCCTTCCGTAATATTTGTATCAACTAAAGATCATTTACTTGTGGAAGTTGCAGCTTGTCATTTGAATTAATCTTTGTGGATTGATATTATAATCCTATATATACATAGTTGGGTCTATTTTCAGCGCCAGTCTTTCTCTGATAGAGTCATTTATATTATCGTTCTCATAGTTCATGATTTGGACTTGGGGTTTTTATATAATTCTTGTCGCTTTCTATTGGATTGTATGTACGAAAACATTTAAAATATATTCATTCATATAAGTGTTCATAGTCATGGGTGAAAATAATTTCAATATGTATTCAATATTCATTGGGATAGTCAATTAGTTATTTGAAGGCACATGAACAATATGTCATGCACAATGGAAGTCTGAAAATCTCGTATATATGGAGATGTCTCGTATAACATGAGCATTACTTAATGAACGCCTTGATCAATCAATTATAATTTTTATAGATGACATTTTGATATCCTCAAAGGACAAGGAACAACATTAAAGGCAGTTGATGATTGTGTTAGAGATGCTCAATAGAGATGAATTACATGTCAAATTTAATAAGTGTGAATTTTAGTTTGACCTATAAATTTTTCGATAAGGACATCGTTGCATAATGAATTGAAGTGGATCTGACTGACGTTGAAGCCATGGAAAATTGGTCTAGACCATTTAATGTCGATGAGGTTTGCAGTTTCTTGTGATTGATCAGTTAAATTGGAGATTGCCGAAGGATTTTTAAAAATAAGAGAAAAAGTAACTCAACTAACTAGGAACGTGTATTGCAATTTTTGAATTATTATATGATGATCTTTGACCTTTCCAAATAGAAAAGAAATAGAAAGAAATAGATTAGAAACAGCATCTATTATAACTGATCTCTCCAATTAAGATGATCTTTGACCTTTACAATTAAGATGGTTGGGCCCCTTACAACCAGCATAACCATTACATTTAAGTCCCATTGAGAGATTCGAATATCATACACTTTGTTATTTTTGGTAGTTTGACATTTTTTACACATTCAGAGTCTTCGCTAGTAAGGGACCGAGCACTTGTATAAAGTAACACCAGTGTGCAAAAACAGGTTTAAATTAATAAGCTTTTTGTACAATACAATCACTTTAAAATGGGGCTAAATTGCATAAAATAAAATAAAAATGAGTAGCTTTATATGAGATTTATGATGAGGATGGTTATATTATCACAATTATATCTCTTTTACCACATAAATTTTTAATTGTATTACAGGAGTTTAAATTTTTCTTCTGTAGAATTTATGTTCCTATCATTTCTTTATCGCTCGCTCATCTTCAATTTTTTCATTAATAAGCTTATTTTGTCCCTTTTAATGGTTTACGTTCAAATATTCAATTAGCTTGGTTTGAAATGGGAGACAAATGTTATGTTGTACTTTTATATTGGTTGTTTTACAGTTAAAATATAAAAATGAAATACGAAGGGCTAACATGAAGGATTGACCCATGCTTGACGATTAACAAGGTTGGCACTTTATTTTAGTGTCGTGCAAAGAAAATATGGTGTGAGTCATAAACGGATGGTAACTCCGTCAGATTTTTTGGTCCCAAATGACTAACGGGACAAGGATGAGTAAAATGGTCACATTCTCAATTCCTTGAACATGTGCCAAGTCTTTTTAGCCAATAACAGTGTTATACGTTACTCATACCTTTAAATTAGAAGGTGAAAAAATGGGGAAAAAAAGTTTATTTCCCTTTTTGTTTTAGCTTTATAATTGATTAATAAATTTATTTAAGATATTTATTGTGCAATAATAATATTTTCAAAATTAGATCCAATTGATTTATTCAATCCAAAAATTTTGAATTGGTTCCAAAATCGATCGGTCACATGTCAAAAACTGTCTAAGAAAAGGTAGGAAAAGTGGTCAACAATAAATCGATTGACAGCGGACATGGGTTTACTGGTTGGATTCCTTTAAAAAGTGAAATTTCATTTATGGTAAATGATTCTATTTTTGCATTTAAGAGATGATAAATGAAGAATAGGCTTGAAGATGATAAAATAATAAAAGAAAAAAGAAACGTGGCTCTGCCGAAAGCTTTACGTTTGTGTGTCATGAATGAGAAGTCACAAAAGTATGGCTGGATTGAAGAGACTTACAATAGAGTAACATGGATTAGAAATCCACATTTTGGACTCCATAATTGGCATGTTTGATTCAGCTAAAATTGTTCCATTAATCAATTTTAGAAAAAAAAAAATTTACGTCAATGTTCGAAGTGAGTTGCTCATTATATATTTAGCAATAGAAAAATGTTGTTGATATTATTTAAAATTTAAAATTTAAAATTATATTAGAAAATTTATTCCTTTTAGTTTGATGTCAAAAAAATGACTAGATTAATTTTATCAACTTAATTGATGATTTGTGAGAGGTAAATTGAGCCGAAATAGTAAACTTATGCTAAATCAGTGGAATTGAGCTGAAATCGTAATAAAAAGGAAGTGTTTGTATTAAGTAGAGAACTTGGGAGTATATACAACATGAGTGTTTAGCTTGTTTTCTCGTCGGACGACTACAATCCTTTTTTTAGACAAAGATGGGTAAATTGCATGGCTTTACATCACAGCTATAGTGTCGACCTTAATGTCTGTGTCACTTGCCTAATTTTGATTGTTTATTGAGGTCGGTCTCTATATGTCATGATGAGGTTGAGGTGGAAGGTAATCATTGCAATAATAGGTCACAATTTGGGTGCCTCGTGATGGTTGCCACTTGTCTAGAAATGATTGGATGATAGGGGATGGTATTGTTAGCCTTGAAATGGATGAAATTAGAGTGAAATGATGGTTCTTATTTCAATGTTTGTGATGTCAGAACATTCAACTCATAAATTGCATTCATGTTGATGCATATTCATTTGTTCATTTAAATTCATAAAAAAAGAGTTCAAAACATTAGTAAGGTTCGTTGGTCTCATAATTTGGAGAACTACTATCATGAGATGTGGTCGTTATATTTTGGGAGACCAATGTTGGAAAATCTTTAGCGCTTGTGCAATGCATATTCTTCTCAAGGACAAAGATTTCAACTTTTGTCTTGACTGACATCATATTTATGTATTTCTCATTTCTGCTTCTCGTTTATGAGGTCAGTAAGCCGAATTTCTATTCGATTTCATGCACATAACAAGCATGTTATTAAAATATAATTTATGCATGTCAATTTTTTCCAACAATCTTAAGACAACTATTTCTCTTGTGCATTTTCCTATTATGGATTTAAAGTAGTATTCCTGTTGTTAAATATTATTCTTGTATCATGCTACTGTTATAATGCATATTCAGAAATTGTAATACTTGGACAATAAGTTTGATAACAAAACTCAGTTAATGAAAATCGAGGCTTTGATTATGCATTCTGGTTATTTGTGAAGAAAGATCATGTTGAGATTATGACAGGATCACTGTCAATCATTAATGAGAAATTGTGTGCATGGATTTTTCATGACCATTAGCTTGCACCTATACATTTACTGACCTTTTTTTGTATTTATTATCCATTACATGACCTCCAAATAAGTTAGTTTATTTAGCGTCCATCCAATTAAAAATGCATTTAACTTAGCCTTCTATTATTACATTAATTCTATACTGTTCATATTGAATTAAATATGGGTTACATATGTGATTTAATTTCAGTAAATAATATTCACATTTGTAGAATTCCGTTTTCTTTTTCGGTTAATTTACAATGTCACATATTAATTCTTTCCTTTTAGATTCCTTAAGTGGAGGATTTAATTTACTTAAATGGCATTTTTTCACTTTTATCTACTAACGAGTGCATGTGGTTAGGCGTTTGTTCACTTCGTTTGTGATTTGGAATCACCGCAATTGTTTATTTGTTTTTTATTTTATAATGTCTCGGCCTAACTGAGTAATAAGGAAAAATTGTTGATTTTGCGATATTATTAACGCATGCCAGCAATTTACATGAAAAGTATGTGAACTTTCTTGCGAAGTAGTGTCGAGGACTATTCTGTCTTTAATTACCCATTCGTTGACTATACTAGAAATTGATTAAAACGAGAGACTCGGATACTGATTTATATTAGGTGGATCCGAATGGACCACTGAATTGGAATGGAACCAAAACTTCCCATTAGAACACAGTCTCTATATGGCAATTCAATCTTGGCTGCAATTGGTGTAAAATACTGATTATTTAAATGCAATAATTAGTCATGAATTTATTTGATATTCACTAATCTATTCATGCAAGTCTCTATTCTACTTGAAAGTGCATGTGTTTTCTTAAATCAAAATCAATATTGGTGCAAGAATATTGCCACTTGTACATAAAAAAAATTATATATAAAATGATTTACATAAATATGATATGTCAAAAAGAGAAATGGAAATTTTTTATTTTTTTTATTTGTTATTGAAGAAATTCTGACCCAATGGTATCTCACTATATCATGTATATGAAAACAATTATGTACATGTAGCTTTATTGATGGTGCCCAGGGATTTATTTGACCTTGGTAGCATTACCGAATGTTGACAATGTTCGCTCTAGATGTAGTGACTTGTTCTTTTAAAAGGCACCTTGTCCAGGTCAGTAGGTGCAATTGGCCAATTCAGAACAAGTAGTTGGACCCTTTGTAACCTCACTTTGGTCCAAAGCCAAAATAAAAATATTGGATCACGTGGTGATATAGGGGAACATAAAAGGGTGCAGTTTGGTCTTGATAAAAGACTAATTCCTTAACATGGAATCACTACTTCGTCTTGATTATGGAACCATGGCATGAAATTGAACTAATTCAATTCTTTGTGGCAAGTAGATTGCATTGTTCAAAGTTCATCATTTGAATAAAATTTTATTCAAAGTTCATCCTTTGAATAAAATTTTCCATCCATAAAACTTTAGAGTGGTAGCCATAGCATGAGGTTTCTGCATCCAACTACGTAGGTTATTTGAGGAACACATAATTTGATGGCTATGCGACCAATATCATGTGATATATTTATATGACTTTGAGGCTATTGTGCCAATACCAAACATTGACATACTATAGTTGATTAGACTCCAAAACATAATGGGTTGTACTCTATAATTTATATCACATCAAGTGAGAATAATTTTTTGGATGATTTTAACCTCCCTACAATTTAATTATTTCAATAAGGACTTTTCGTTTTTTGATATGTAATAAATACTACATAATTATTGTCATTTATAAAATTTGTGGTGTTAGTACTCAATTAATTAACATTCTCATTAATCAAGATTCAATGAATTTTCACTTGATAAATCTTGAATTACATGAGTTTAGAGTTATTATAGATGATTTTATTCATATTCATGTATGTAGAAATTTTAATCGGCGCTTAAATTTATGTATTAACAATTAATTTTTCTGTATCAAATGTAAAAAAAAAAAATTGCTCATTTATAGCATTTCATCATTACAAAAAAATTGAATCATAAAAATTGAGTTTTTAGAATACAATTTGAGGACAATTTTCTTTTCTTAAATTTTTATGCTAAATTTTATTTTCTTTAATTCGCCTGAGACTCATCAAATCCGTCAACAAATGGTACCAAATATTACTTTTACATCACTTATTAAGTTATTTAGAATCATGTGCAATGCACATTCAACTTTAACTAGTTTCTTAAAAAATCAAATGAAAGTGACTTTTCATTTATACATTTTGTGAGTTGCCAAACCCTAAATATGAAAGTGCATGGACTTTCGCTAGACATTATCATTCTCAGTCATTTTACATGTTTGAGATGCAATAAAATGAAATGAATAATGTCTTATCTAGTAGATAGGCATAACTCAATCCTAAAACCAAATTTTAAAAAAGTTGATGAACCCTAAGTTTGATTCTAACCCAAGGGTTGTGAAAATAATGTTATTATTTGTAGATGCATTCCTAATTGAGGAATTGAGGGTAGCCTATTTTAGAAGTTACATTCTTTATACTTTATAAGTCATAGAAAAATTTTCTATGAAGATGAAAAGGTAAAATATCCTTACACTAATTCTGTTTCATGGAGATTCACAAAGGTGAAGTGCCCTAAATAAAAAATGGATAATATGACGAAAATCGATTATGGAATTGAATATGCAATGACAATATTAAAACATGAGTTGATAATGGTTTATCATTGGTTCAAAAATTCATTAGTAAAGTTGTTTTAGTATGACTCGTGCAGTGATATGTTAGAAATCCTCAAAACGAATAATATTGTGTTGTTTTATCATATAGCTTTAGATAAAACTAGATAGAAGCATGTGGTTTCATATATTTATGGAAGGATTTCTTAGTTAGTGACTAATTGTTACGATGGTAAGTCTAGAAATATACGACTTAAACATACCATATAACAGTTGATCTATGATTGTACGTGGATCCACTAAGAAAATGTTCACCAAGAGATCAAGTATATTCCATATTGAGGGAAATATGCTTAAAACCTACTAAGAAATATTGTTATTAGTTTGTAACAAATTTTCAATTCCTAAACAATATATGTTTTAGTTGCATTTTTCTCAAAAATACAATTTTACAATTATATTAATATTCTAAAAGATTATTATGCCAATGTTTTTCTTCAATAAAGTACTTTAGATTATGGTATTACTTGCTCCTAAAAAGCATAATTTTGTAAGAACTTGCAGTTTAAAAATGTAATGCTATTGTTTTTGAAAAGCAAATCTTTGTACCAATTCATTATTATTTATGAAGAAACATAAATTTACGTCAATATTTATAAGAATATTATAATGTTCGAAAAGAAGTACAAGTTATGCATAAAATTATTTCATAAGTACATTGCCTCCTTATTCATGAAAAAATATATATAATTTATTATTATTCCAGAACAATGTAGACTTTGTATCCCTAAATACGAAAAAGTTGAAAGATTGAATTTTGAGTTGTTATTCTTGAAGAAAAATACTTAATACCATATCAACGCTTGAGCAGATATTTGACTCATTGGTCTCGAAGAAGCACGACTTCAAATATATCTATATTCAATAAGAATATAATATTGCATTCTCAAAGTTGCTCAAGTTTAAAAAATAGTGTTAAGTTTTTCGTACCAATATGAATCTACAATAAAATCGTGGCATTACTCTTGAAGAAACATGAATCTACATGTACCAATATTCTGGAAGAAAATTTTGATGGTGCTCTCGAAGAAGCAGACTTCTTCAAAATAATAAGATTATTCGAATCAAATATTGTTATGTACCTGAAATTTGTTGATCCTAGAAATTTTATATTTGGTGTTGTGTTTAGATCATGGGATATGTTCAACGTATTTGTACTAGGTACAAGAATCCAGCTGATCCAACTTCTTCTAACTTTAACAATGCTCTTTTCCCTAAAAACACTATATCAGCAATAGCTTTATACTTTGCATTGGATTTTACTTCTCCATTACCTTTCAATCACCTCTACATGTTCAGATAATTGTTCGGTTTCTACACTATTTTTATAGTCCACTGCTTGCGAGGAAATCCTCATATAAACAAGAGCAAAAGGTGATTTACCCCATCAAAGAACGTACTGCACTATTGTATGCAAATTTTGACTATGCCAATGTAAGAAAAAGCTGGTTTTTTTTTTTTTTTTTTTCACCATTGGTCTGAGGATGCGTGGTGCTGCTGAGTCGTAATTATGTCCCAATCTTTTTCCACAAAACCGGCTAAAAATGAGCATAGAGCTTTGGATCTCGCTCAGAAGTGGTATATTGAGGGACCCATGTAGCCTGACAATCTTTTGGAAGATCATCTTCGCCAGTCGCCACATGTGGTGCATCACTAGTGTTAAGACATGGAATAAAATTTGCCATTTTGGAGAACATGTCTAGCACAACGAAAATAAAATTTACCTTGTTGTATATGAAATACTCCCATCACAAAGTCCACAGAAAGATCATTCCAGGGATGCTCCGAAATGAGAAAAGTTATTTACAGCCCAATGTTTTGTTCGTGTCCCTTTTTTGACAAAGTGGACACTTCTTACAAATCTACCAGCATCCCTTTTCAACTGTGGACAATAGTAATGCTCCTCGAGACTGCTGATCATCTTATGTCATTCTAAATGACCATCCAATCCCTCAACATACAAATCTCCTGTTAATTTCTCACACAAATAGGTGTGCAGGAAAACAAAATCGATCACCTTTAAATAAAAACTCATCATGCACCAAAAAATCGCCCAATTAATGCTTTGCTAAATATTTCACCCACAACTACCAAAAGTCTTCATCTCCTTCATAAAGCTCATGTAGGAATTCTAATCCAACCACCTCATTACTTAAAAATAGCAATGCAACTCTCCTGCTCAAAAACATCAACCCACAACAATCACAACTTTTCAACTCCTTCATAAAGTACCTGTGGGAATTCTAATCCACCCACCTCATTACTTACAATTATTGGCAAAATAGCTCTTCTGCTCAAAACATAAGCAACATGCTTAGTGCCTCGAATTTGTGTTTCATCACATAATTAAACACCTCAAAATATGTAGCCCAGAAAACGTGCATCTTATTGTCCATATGAAACATGAATCTTATTGTCCAAATCTCTTTGGTTGTACCAAACACTAGTGATTTAAATAGCTCATGAATTCTCGTGGCAGTAGATAATGTTCTGAATTCTTAAACGCTCAAATTAAATACTATACACTCTTGCTCATAGATTGTCCACTTTTGTCTAGTCTCATTGAGTTTTTGTCTGAAATATGCTATCGATTTGTGCTCTTGAAAAAAAATACTCATCCAATTTCAGTCCCACATGCATCACATTCAATCTCAAAAGTTTTCTAAAAACCTGTAATGCCAAAGAAGTACAGAAGTCAATTTCTGCTTCATCTGTGAAGGCTTGTAAAAACAATTGCCTTAAGATACACTCTTCTGTACATGATACACTCTTCTGTACATGACTTTATATACAAGTGAATGAAGAAACAAGGAAGGAAACCAATCTCCTAAATAAGGGAAAAATAATTATCCTACTTAACTATAGATATAATCAAATATGCAATCTTAATCAAATCCCTAATTTTCTCCATTAATCCAATTTCCTATACTACCCCTCAAGTTGGATGGTAAGTGTTGACGATATCCAACTTGCAAATGAAGCTATCGAAAATTTGTCGAGATAGTCTTTTGGTGAAGATATCTGTCGTTTATTCTTTTGTAGGGATAAATGTCATACAAATCACCCCTTCTTCGACCTTTTCTTTGATAAAGTGTCTGTCCACTTCTACATGCTTGGTTCTATCGTGTTGCACGGGATTCAGAGAGATGTTGATAGCTACCTTATTGTCACAGTATAGTTTGACTGGATATTTCACAGCAACTTGTAATTCTTCCAAGAGTTTTTTCAACCACAGTCCTTCAAAGATTCCTTGTGTAACTGCTCTAAATTCGGCTTCTGCACTGCTTCGAGCCACTACATTTTGTTTCTTGCTTCTCCAAGTTACCAAATTACCCCATACATAGGTACAATAGCCAGTTGTTGATCTTCTATCTTCTGTAGAACCAGCCTAATCTACATCTGTGTAGACTTCTATTTCCTTTCTTTCATTTTTCTTGAAGAATAATCCTCTTCCTGAAGAGCCTTTTAGATATATGAGAATTCTATATACTGCTTCCAGATGAGTTTCCTTAGGTGAATGCATATGTTGGCTAACAACACTAACTGCGAATGCAATATCTGGTCTAGTGTGAGATAGGTAGATTAACTTCCCAACTAGTCGTTGATATTTGTCTTTTTCAACTGGTTCTCCAGTGTTCTTTATCTTTCCTTCTTACTCGATTGGTGTCTCACTTGGTTTACATTCAAGCATGCTAGTTTCCGATAGGAGATCATGAATGTATTTTCGTTGTGAAACATTGATGCCCTTTCTTGTCCTTGCTACCTCCATTCCCAAGAAATACTGCATCTGTCCTAGATCTTTTACCTCAAACTCAGTTGCCACGTGTTTCTTCAGTCTGTCCATCTCAATTATGTTGTCTTCAGTTAGGATTATATCGTCGATGTGCACAATAAAAATTGTTTTTCTTCCACTCTCTGATTGTTGGAAGAACATAGTATGATCTGACTGTCCTTGTTGATAACCCCGTCTTTCTAATACCTTGGCAAATCGTTCGAACCAGGCTCTTGGTGGCTATTTGAGACCATATAGAGTTTTTTTCAATTTACAAACTTTATTTTTCTTCCGTAAGTAGAAGCCTGGATGTAGTGTCATGAATACCTCTTCTTCCAATTCTCCATTCAAAAATGCGTTCTTTATGTCAAGTTGCTGAAGTAGCCAATCTAAATTGGCTGCTAGAGATAGGAGGACAAGTATCGTTTTTAGCTTGGCCACTGGTGCAAATGTTTCTATGTAGTCTATGCCGTAGGTTTGTGTGTATCCTTTCGCCACCAGACGAGCTTTGTATCTTTCTATGGTCCCATCGGACTTATATTTCACATTAAAGACCCATTTGTACCCCACGGGTCTTTTTCCTTTTGGTAGGTCCATCACATCCCAAGTTTCATTTTTCTGAAGGGCTTGCACTTCTTCCATCACCACATTTCTCCAATGTGGAATATCCAAGGTTTCCTAAACATCTTTTTGAATCGCTGTACTATCAAGGTTAGATGTAAAAGTGCGAAATTTAGTAGATAAAGCATTATATGAAATGAATTTTGAGATGGGATGAAGGGTACATGACCGGGGTTGTTTTCTGAGTGCGATGGTAGATCGATATCAAGTGATTTGGACTCATCAAGATCTAGAGCTATCATCGGTTCAAACTTTCTTGGTGCTTCAAGTATGAGGTTATCTTTTGGCTTTAGCCTCCTAAAGTAAACTAATACCTCCTTATCCTTTTGTTTTTCTGCATCTCCCTCTGAGTTCAAGTGCTCTACATGTGGCATGTTGAGGTTTGATGGTGTGGTAGGATCTGCATTTGTGTTGAAGGTATGTTCAGAAGGAGGGAGATCAAAATCTATGAACCGATCTTCACTCAAATTCTCCCCCTGAAGAGAGGGCTTCTGGAAATAGGGGAATTTTTCGAAGAACGTGACATCAAGACTGACGAATACCTTCTTTGTAGATGGATCATAGCATTTGTAGCCCTTTTGAACTATATGTCCACTGCCAAGGCCACTCAGTGAACTATATGTATATGGTCGAGACCCCTTCATCCTCGGTCCAAGACCCCTTAGTGTAGTATAGAACAGGGTCAATGCCCCTCAGTGAACTAGAAGAAATATATGATCACGGGTACTTTTTTGGTCGATCTCAAAATTATACCTCATATTCCAATTCACAATGTACTGTATACAATCTTTAAAATCTCACACGTATCACAATAAAAAATATTTCCATAATAACCATGTAATTCGAATACATAATTGCATATAATTACACATACTTCAACAATAAACTTAATTTATAAATAATTTAAAAATATTTATATTTTTTCACTCACAGTACTATGTTCACAAAATCAACCCAGTTGGATTTTTTCCATTTTTGGTTCTTTTTCGTTTCTTTTCTCTTGAATTCCACCACATTCATCAATCTAGTCCTACAAAACATAATTACATAGAATTAAGCAAAAATTCAAACTCTTTTATCATAATTAAGTCATGTTTCTGAACTAAATAAGTGTGTAAAAACACACTTATCAAAACCAATGGACAATTTTGTACCACCAAAAGTATGGCAACTTCAAACATCGACGTATACAACAAGCAAGGAAAATTTAATGTGAAAAAATAATTTCATTTAAATCATAATCAAATAAAGACTAATGAAATACGGTACTTAGTCACTCTACAATTACTAATGTGCGCTTCTAAGGCATAAAAGAAATCAATAATACGACAACATTTAAGTCCAGCTTCCCACAGCAAAAGTACCTCTAAACAAAATATCAATGTTGTAAAACCTAGCCCAGTCGGTTCAACCTAGAAAACTGGGACCGTCCCAAATTTTGGCTGATTCAACTTATAAAATCTCTAATTAAAAACTCTCCCAATAACCCGTTAAACTAGTTGACCTTTAAAAATTCTGTGACCACTCCCAGTTTAGCTGGGTTACATAGTTAAAACTTAAAATCAAAAAGTTAAAACCTTTGACATTTAAAGTTGAAACCTTATTTTTACAACAATCGTTTCGTCTATACTATGCCGTATCAAATATTCAAAACACATTTTCTTTTTCGTTGAAATCTCTTTACTTATTGATTCTACATTCTAGTTTTTGGACTGATTATGTTCTTCAAGTATTAGGTTACAAAGGTTTGTTGTTCCGAAGATTGACTTTCTCGTAGTACAATTGATCCATGTATTAATATGTCAGACAGTGCACAAAACCTGAGATGGGTCTTTGCTTATAATTTGTTTTGCAATTAAATATAGTTCACATATCTCATATGATTGTTCTTTACTTAACCTTGTAGAATTATTGTTGGATAACCCATTAAGAAAAAAATGATTCAATCATAAAAATTTGATTTGTAATAAAATTTTATTATTGCTCTATTTTTTTCAGACTATTTGTTTGATGAGTTTTAGGACTACAATTAGTACTTTGTATCGAGATTCATTGTTTGAAGATGTCTCTTGTGGTTTATAATCAAACTCTGACTCAAAATATACAAGGACCGACATCTTTTTAATTGTCGTTCTTCCTTTGAAATTGGTTTCAACTATGTTAATTTCACAGACTAGACAAATTATTTGGTCGAGTATTGGAAGAGAAAACTTATACATGCACCTTTTGGATATTACTATTTGTACTTTTTCTTTGCAACATATTATATTTTCCAGGATTTGTTGGCATATTCTGATTTTTCTCAATCCAGTGAAGAATAGAGAATCTACGTAATAGGCCTCTACAATTTGTGATCTAGTTCCTATTGATTCTACGGCATGTAAATTTATGTGAGCTCCTTTGTCAATTTTCCAACATGCATATACATAACATGTAATTATTGCATAATTTTATGGTTAGGAAGAATTTTTTGATGCTTTCAAATTGTGTGTGAGGTAGAATTGGAGGAAATTTATTGGTATTGTTAAATTTTGAGTTTATAAACATTTCTATTGAATGATTTGACTCCGATAATCTAATTTTACTCATATTTCCTTTTTCACTATTTTATTAATTGAATTTCGAACAATTTTTTTCGAACAATTTTTTTCATTTGTCGCTTAAATAGTGGATATATGTAGCGAACAAAAAAAATTAATTTAAAATGCCAAAGGTTATGAAATGCCAAAAGACTTTGCATTTATTTCTCACAAAAAATACATTGAAATGAAACCTATTATGAAATGCCAAAAGACTTTACATTTGTTTCTCACATAAAATACATTGAAATGAAACTTAAACAATTATTCTCTTAAATGTTCAATGAAGGGCTACCAACATTTTTTTTAAAAGGCCAATTGGATTTTACATTTCACCTTTTCCAAGTCATTTATACCCTCCGTCCATTTATACATATGCATAAAATTGTTTTGCCCCTTTTCCCTAGTCTAAGGCATTTTGAATCTGAAATTTTTCTAAAGAGGAGGCAAAAGGTACGTTGAATTTTTAGATTTTGAACACAAAAGGGTATTTAAACTTCAAGCATTAAGGTAGGGGTGTTGTCGGCACTTGTGTAAGTGGTTTAAGAATTATTTGTTTTCATTTTGCATCTAACTTATTGTTCTGTCACTCATGAAGGAGGCACCGTTTGGTGGCTCAAATAAGAGAAAGAGATTGAAGGTAACACTATTATTGAGTTACTCATGAAGGAAGCACCGTTTGGTGGATCAAAAAAAGAGAAAGAAATTGACAGTGACACGAATAATCTAAGTTTGCATTTCTAAAAACATATATGTATTTTATCATTTACTCTAGTGTCTTCCTACTGAGTATTATTCGTAGTACTCACACCCACTACAATCTCAAAGGTTGATTTGAGGTATGGCGGCGGTTTGGCATAGTGGCCAGTGTTCAGCAATCTAAAAAGCTTTCAACTTTCTAGTAAAATTTCCAATTTATGTGTAAAATTTCCAATTTATGTAAACGTATTATGAATAATTAGACAGCACTTTTAAAGACGTTTAAACATCTGTGTTGCTCAGTTTTATATGCTATTCATGTCGAGCATAATTTGGAAGCATTGGTATGTCTAAGACCGAAGTTTATTCACGGCTGATTATAATTCCAGATTCTGTCTTCCATTTGAAAATGGTATAATTTGGACTACATATTTTGGACTAAAATTAGTGTTGTTTGAAAGGTCTATGAGTCTTCTTATAGTAGCCTTTGGAATTTCCTTAAAACATTAGCTAGATAAAAAGTTATGTCTATTTTGGTAAACTGCGTCGTTTCAAATCCGGGTTTTCTGTCCAGCATGTTCGAGCAATATTTTCATGCTTCAATCGTTATTATCAAGCCCCCAAGTTTTTATATGTGGTACATATATGAATTCTTTAGTCCCTGTAAAAATTTCATAAATTTTAACAAACATTTGCGAGGCCAAATATATTTTTCTTCTGCTGTTGTTCAATCTGAAATTGCTGAATCGCCTCCAAATGTTTTCCAAAACCAAATTTTGCCATAATTTTATAAGTTTATATGAATAAATACTTCCCATTATATTTTTATATATTTTAAAAACCTAAAAAATTTCTAATTTACAAATTAATTTGGTTAACATCAAAGGGGTCGAATCAAAGAAATATCGATTATTTTTAACGCTTTGGGTTTTGAGAATTCGGGGCATTACAACTTGGTATCAGAGCAATGGTTCATTTACTGTAGATTGACATTGGAAAGTAAATCATAGAAGTGTGTGTCACATATAAGTTGAACAAATTTTTTTTCTAATGAGGATCCTAAGCACTATACCTACCATGCTGCGCCATGCAAATTTTGAGGTAAAGAAAGCCTCACAAATGTGATTACATCTATGCAATGATTATGAGAAAGTTTATTTGAGATGCAATATTTGAAATGTATGTATGAATTTCAGCATATAGTTTGAATACTTTTTGTAGATAATTAGTAATGTACCAAGTATTTTTTTAGAGCGTGATGAGATTAAATGTTTGTTTTAGTCCTCGAGAATTAACTAAAATTTATTAGACACCCACTTATAGGATTTTGAATAATTGGTATGACTCAGATGGTACGGATTAAGAAAACTTGTAGGAAGACGAGTTCATCGATGCTTTATCGATATGAGATCTTGAGGCAATATGAAGAGTATCGATCGAATCCAATGCATAACATGGGCCAACACATTTGAGAGATGTTAGTAAGATGGAGGGAAGTGAGATAGTGTACATTGCCAGAAGAGTGGCTAGAGGTGACCGAATCGATTTATAATTATTTATGGGAGGTTGCTGTGCCTACCTTACCTTAAGAGATTAATTATGTGGCATTCTGCATAGAGCTAATTGAGCGGTGGGAGCTGGCCCAACTTGAGATCCCCGAGGACGATAGTGTACCTATCGAGATGCACATTCATGAAGATGCACTCCACCTATTTTGGATTATGAGGTTAGTTTTCTAAGAAACCTAGGATTCATGGAGGCTGGATTAATGATTATGATAGCAATGATGAATAAGTGAATTTTAGTAGTTTTTATCAGGTTTAATTGTTGTTGATGTTTAGGAGGATTTCTTTTATGATGCTGTGGAATAGCTCCAGACGCTATTTTACTATCTTTTTTTGGTCTCCCGAAGGATTTGTATGAGACAATAATAAAGGATGTTGAATTATGAATCTTTTTCCTATATTGCACAAATATCGTTGGCTCCTTTAAATGAGATTGCAATTATTCTGGCGTATAAGAATATGGCACAAGCGAGGACAATTAGGGAGTTAAGGCGGGAGATTGATGAGTTGAGATAGGCCTTGGCTGCTCAAGTTACACCTCCAACACGTCAGGCTGCTTAGGTTACACCTCCAGCACCTCAAGCTTCATTAGTTCCACGAGCTCCGCTGGTGCCACTAACATACCCGGTTGTACCGCCTGTTCCGATAGTAGAACAATTTTGTAGATACCGACCACCTACCTTTGATGGTAGAAAGGACCCTGTAGCAGTTGATGAGTGGTTGTGTACTATGGAGAAGATGTTTTGGCACATCTCTTACCCAAAAAATCAGAAAGTATTATGTGCAGAGTTTATGCTAATTGGTAGAACAGGCCATTGGTGGGAATCCACATCACACACTCGCACCGAGGAGGAACAACGTAACTTAACGTGAGATCAATTCAAGATGGAGCTAATAGAAAAGTTTTTCCCACAAGCTATGCTAGACCACAAAGAGACGGAATTCGTAAGACTGGTACAGGGAGATATAGAACTTTCTAAGTATGAGAGAAAATTTGAGGAATTGTCCTGATATGCCCCATATCTTGTAAGTACAGAGCTCATGAAGGCAAAATGTTACGAGAGGGGCATGTACCCAAAGATTAGGTAGATTGTGAGTTCACGTGATCTCACCACTTTTCAAGCAGTAGTAAAGAAAGCTTAAATAGTGACCTACTCGGGGGGTGAAGCCGGTAAATCAAGGACAACGTAAAGACTTTAGGAAAAAGTAGTGGTAGGACAAGAATAAGAATACATGACAGTTTAAGAAGCAAATGCATGTAGGCCAGTCAAGCAATCCTATATCTCAATGTCCTAAGTGCAACAAGTTTCACAAAGGAGAATGGTCAACCTGGCCATGTGGCTTCTTCATGCCCATCAATCAAGAAACCTAAACAAGAGAAAAAGGGAAAAGCAAGGGTGTTTGCTTTAACTCACGAGGAGGCTGCTAAAAATTTGGACGTGATTGCATGTATTTTATCCGTCTCTAATATTTCTGTTTACATCCTAATTGATTCCGGTGCGACACATTCGTTCATATCTAATGTATGTCTAGCTAAGATTAATGCTTCATGTCAGAAGAATGCTAGTGTACTGGAGGTTAGTATGCCATCAGGTGGAACTATTGATACGAATAGGATAGCAAAAGGGGTACAGATAGATTTTGATGGACTGACTTTAGAGGCTGACTTGTATGTTATAGAGATGAAAGATTTTGATATTTTTTTAGGTATGGACTGGTTGGGTGAGAATCGAGCCATGATAGTATGTTTTGAGAAAGAGGTAATTTTTCGAAGACTGGGAGAAGAGGAGTTCTGATTTTATGGATCGAGGATTAAGGCACTTCCTCGAGTTGTCTCAGCTTTAAAAGTAGATAGCATGTTGAGAAAATTGACTGTCAAGGATATCTTGTCAGTCTTAATAGCACATCCACTTAAGAGAAAGTATTAAGAGATATGCCAATAGTACGAGAGTATGTTGACATGTTTCCTGAAGATCTACCGGTTACTCCGCCCAATAGATAAGTGGAGTTCACACTAGATATGATACTCCGAGCTACCCTTGTGTCCAAAGCTCCATATGAATGGCACCAAAGAAATTACAAGATTTGAAGATGCAGCATGAAGAACTTCTAGACAAAGGGTTCATTAGACCAAGTGTATCTCTATGGGGAGCTTCGGTACTCTTTGCAAAGAAGAAAGATGGCACTATGAGGATGTGCATCGACTACCGTGAACTAAATAAGTTGAGGATTAAGAATAAGTATCACCTTCCTAGGATTGAGGACTTATTTGATCAGTTGAAGGGTGCATCCATGTTCTCAAAATTTGATCTAAGGTCAGGCTATCATCAGTTGAAGATCAAGTCGACTGACATACCAAAGACAGTATTTAGGACCTGATCTGGGCATTATGAGTTTACAATGATGCCCTTTGGCTTGACGAATGCCTCTGCGGTGTTTATGGACTTGATGAATAGAGTGTGCTATCGATATTTGGACATGTTTGTCATCGTATTTATTTATGACATATTGATATATTCGAGAGATTCTCATCAACATGAAGAACATCTGAGGATAGTTTTAGAAACACTGCATGAGCTAAAGTTATATGCCAAATTCAAGAAATGTGAATTTTGGCTAGATCGAGTTGGATTTCTAAGCCATACTATTTTAGCACAAGGAATTGAAGTGGATCAGTCCAAAGTTGAGGCTGTGACCAATTGGCCGAAACCTACAAATGTTGGAGAAATGCGGAGTTTTTTGGGTTTAGCCGGTTATTATTGAAGATTTATAGAAGGATTTTCCAAGATAGCGAGTCCTATGACGCAATTGACTCGGAATGGTACTAAGTTCGTATGGTCAGAGAAATACGTGCAGAGTTTCCAAGAGTTAAAGGACAAACTCGTATATACACCAGTGTTGACTATTCCAGACGGTTTGAAAGGTTTAGTGAATTATAGTGATGCATCCAAGCTTGGATTAGGATATGTTTTGATGAAACATAGGAAAGTCATTGCTTATGCTTCGAGGCAATTGAAGCAATATGAACAGAATTACCCTACACATGATCTCGAACTAGCAGGGGTAATGCATGCCTTGAAGATTTGGTGCCACTACCTATATGGAAGCAAGTGTGAGATTTATACCGATCACAAGATTCTCAAATACTTCTTTATCCAGAAAGAGTTAAATATGACAGCAACGGTGGTTAGAATTGGTGAAGGATTACAACTGCACTATCTTGTACCATCCGGGTAAGGCCAATGTAGTCGCTGATGCGTTGAGTAGAAAGAACATGGGACAGTTGTCAATACTTTGTACGAGACAGGATCATTTAGTTAGAGATTTTGAGAACATGAGAATTAAAGTTTTAACGTCACCAGTAAGGACGTCAACGATGTTAGCAAGTTTTACTGTGAAATCGACATTTAGGGACAGAATAGTAGCTACTCAGAAAGATGAGCCCTTTTTGAAAAAGAAATGAACTGAGAAGAGGAAAGGATTTGAAATAGCTTAAGACAAATCCTTAATGTCTAAGGGTCAATTGTGCATGTCGAAGGATGAAGTATTGAGGAATGAGATTATGACTGAAGCTCATTCTACTCCTTATGTCGCACACCTAGGTGGAACTAAAATGTATAAAGTTTGCGTGATAGATTTTGGTGGAGAAATATGAAGGGAAATATAGCTTTGTTTGTGTCAAAATGTATGGTTTGTCAATAAGTAAAAGCTGAACGTCAGAGACCTTCAAAGCCATTGAATCCTATGGACATACCCGAATGGAAGGGGAAAAGATTGCAATGGATTTTGTCGTTGGTTTTCCTAGATCAGTGAGAGGTCATGACGCGGTCTGGGTTATTGTGGATCAACTTACAAAATCTTCTCATTTCTTGCCAATTCGGACAACCTATAGTTTAAAACAGTTGGCACAGATTTATATCAGAGACTTCATGGTGTTCCAGTTTCTATTGCATCGGACAGAGAACCAAGGTTTACTTCGAAGTTTTGGATAAACCTTCAAAAAGCTATGGGTACCAAGTTAACATTTAGTATTGCATACCATCATCAGACTGACGGACAATCTGAACGAACTATCCAAATACTTGAAGATATGTTGAGAGCTTGTGTCCTAAATTTAGGTGGTAAGTGGGAAGACCATTTGCTGTTAGTTGAATTTGCATACAACAATAGCTTCCAAGCTACTATTGGCATGGCACCATATGAGGCTTTGTATGGTCGTTGATGTCGTTCGCCATTATATTGGGACGAAGTTGGTGAAAGGAAAGTTCTAGGTCCAGAATTGGTTGAGAAGACTGTGGAGGCTATACATAAAATTAGATCAAGAATTAAGACCGCCCAAGATCGTCAAAAGAGCTATGCTAACAAAAGGAGAAAAGAATTGACTTTTGAGGTTGGAGAGAAAGTATTTCTCAAAGTGGCACCAATGAAAGGAATACTACGATTTGGGAAGAAAGGGAAATTGAGTCCAAGATTTATTGGTCCATTTGAGATTCTTGAAAAAATTGTGAATGTGGTATATATCGTTTAGCATTGCCACCCGAACTATCAGCAGTGCACAACGTATTTCACGTTTCTATATTGATAAAGTACATTTCAGATCCTAACCATGTGGTGAATGTTCAAACACTAGATGTTCAAAGTGATATGACGTACGAAGAAGTTCTGTAGTGATTCTAGAGAGAAAAAACCATGTTCTGAGAAATTGAAAGATTCCATTAGTCAAAGTCCAGTGGAGTAGACATAGTGAGAGTGAGGCCACTTGGGAAAGGGAAGAAGACGTTTTAGCCAAGTATCCCGAACTCCTTAAACAAGTAAGTTAAATTTCGAGGACCAAATTATTTTAGGTGGGGAGAGTCGTAGCGACCAAAATAAAAAATCTTAAAATGCCAAAGGTTATGAAATGCCAAAAGACTTTACATTTATTTCTCACATAAATACATTGAAATGAAACCTAAACAATTATTCTCTTAAATGTTCAATGAAGGGCTACCAACATTTTTTTTTAAAGGCCAATTGGATTTTACATTTCACTTCTTCCAAGTCATTTATACCCTCCATTTATACATATACATAAAATTGTTTTGCCCCTTTTCCATAGCCTAAGGCATTTTGAATCTGAAATTTTTCTAAAGAGGAGGCAGGGAGTATGCTGAATTTTTACATATTGAACACAAAAGGGTATTCAAACTTCAGGCATTAAGGTAGGGGTGTTCTCGGCACTTGTGTAAGTGGTTTAAGAATTATTAGTTTTCATTTTGCATCAAACTTATTGTTGTGTCACTCATGAAGGAGGCACCGTTTGGTGGCTCAAATTAGAGACAGAGATTGAAGGTAACACTATTATTGTTTTACTCATGAAGGAAGCACCATTTGGTGGTTCAAAATAAGAGAAAGAAATTGACGGTGACACGAATAATCAAAGTTTGCATTTCTGAAAACATATATGTACTTTATCATTTACTCTAATATCTTCCTACTGATTATTATTCATAGTACTCACACCCACTACAATCTCACAGGTTGATTTGAGGCATGGCAAGGGTTTGGCATAGTGGCAAGTGTTCGGCAATCTGAAAAGCTTTCAACTTTCTAGTAAAATTTCCAATTTATGTAAACGTATTATGAATAATTAGACAGTACTTTTAAAGATGTTTAAACATCTGTTTCGTTCAGTTTTATATGCTATTCATATCAACCATAATTTGGAAATGTTGGAATGTCTATGATCGAAGTTTATTCACGGCTGATTATAATTCCAGATTATGTCTTCCATTTGAAAATGGTATAATTTGGACTACATTGCATATTTTGGAGTAAAATCTGTGTCTTTTGAAAGGTCTATGAGTCTTCTAATAGTAGCCTTAGGAATTTCCTTAAAACATTAGCTAGAGAAAAAGTTATGTCCATTTTGGTAAAATGCGTCGTTTTAAATCCGGGTTTTCTGTCCAGCATGTTCGAGCAATATTTTCATGCTTCAATCGTTATCATCAAGCCCCCAAATTTTTATATGTGGTACATATATGAATGCTTTAGTCCCTGTAAAAATTTCATAAATTTTAACACATATTTGCTAGGTCAAATATATTTTTCTTCCACTGTTGTTCAATCCGAAATTGCTGAATCGCCTCCAAATGTTTTCCAAAACCAAATTTTGCCATAATTTTATAAGTTTATATGAATAACTACTTCCCATTATATTTTTATATATTTTCAAGATCCAAAAACTTTCTAATTTACAAATTACTTTGGTTAACATCAAAGGGGTCGAATCAAAGAAATATCGATTATTTTTAACGCTCTGGGTTCTGTGAATTCAGGGCGTTACAATATATGACTTGATACACAATATAATGAAATTTCATTTTTTTTTTTATCTAATATGTTTACTCCAAATTGTTTCTTGTAAAATGTAAATGTTCCTGCAACAATGCTTAATATTTCAGATTGTAATACTAATACAACTATAGTGCTTTTATTTAGGATGGATAGCAACTAATCTTTCAAAAAGCTATTTATAGCTTCCAACAATTCTACCCATGCAAAGACTTATCACAGATCACTTTTCCATGATATTGACGGTTAAGTTCGTTTCACGTGTTTTTATTACAACAATAGCTTAAAGGTAGGGGACTTGACAGAATGAAGTGTAATCTTGTTGGAATTAAAGGTCAAATATCTCATTGTAAAAAAGTTCATTTTGATCTTGGATTTAAATTTCAAGGAATTTTTAGGGATTTTATCGAGAAAGAAACAAGATGCTAAGGAGGCTCGTGACAGTACTTTTGAGGACAATTCTGCAGATTTAGAAATTGGAGAGAAAATAGAAAGAAAATTCAAAAAATAAATATATCATTAGAATTCTTTGGTAAAAGGTAGTAAGGAGAGCCAATAATATGGCTTGGATTAGGTGGTTTTTAGGATGCTTGCATTACTATTCGAAATAATCCCACAAGCGTACAAGATCATTATACAAGTAATCCGATTTTTAAGCTAAGAGTATCGTTCCCATGAGGAATAAGGTCTATTTTGTAGTTCAATAGTTTTGATCAAATTCGAGTGAATTGTGATATCAAAAGAATGATTTTGTAGTTGTTTATACTACTTCTAATTTATACTAATAAAGCAAGTAAATTTTGATTTTATCGAATGTGAATACTTGTATTGAATTCATGTATCCCCTTTTCCATCTATCTCAATTCTCAATAATTAATTTATTCAATTCATGCATTTTTGACAATCGATAAAGCTAACATGTTAAATGCTCTTTCCCAAGATACACTAACCTATGAGTAACACGAGACGACCCTAATTTTAGTCCGAATTCACATGAAAGTCATGCATCTAGTTTATATTATCAATAAGATTGCATGTGTGAAAAAATTATTCCTAATTATAACTACACACATTAATTTTATCACGCTTAAGAGTTATTATGAGTGTTCTTATACTACAACAAGCAATTAACTATTTAATTTATGGCCAAACAACTAACTAGTGCGACGAGTGTAAAATCAATCAAACAACACAAGAACTTTCTAAATTAAAGTCTTGAATTGATATAAATGGAAATAGGGTTTAGACACTCATTTAATACAATTGAAAAACTAGCCTAATATGTTTAGAATTAAATTACAAAAGAGCAACTGGAAAAATCTGAGAAGCACCGACATGGATTCGAGTGTCCGACACGAACCTGTCGGACACATCGACGTGCGATTTTTTTAAAAAGTTCCGACACGATATGTCGCCAACAAGTTGATCACAAAATTATTATTTTTAGTTTATTTTAATTTTATAGTCTAAAGTAATAATTTTTTATACTTATTGAATCATATATATATAAAGATAAATAGAAATCAAACTTGACATTAAATTCATAACTGTTTCCTAATAACATAAGTTCAAAAAGTAAAAATGAAATTAATTAGATCATTCATCTTGAATCTCTTCAACATCTTCATCTCCATCTACAAATACTATCGCCTCCAATTCTGATTCATCTAGAGATAAATTAGCAACTTCAAGCACACCAACATTTTCAAATATATCAAATGCATCTCCACCGATATCCCACATTTTAGTCTCTCATTGTGAGTATTGCGCACTCCTCCTTGACAAGAGACGAAGATTGCTATGGACGAAAACCAAATCTTCCGCACATTTTGGAGTTGGCTTATTTTGTTTAAGAGAGTACAAAAAGGAATAAGTACTCCAATTTCGCTCACAACACGATGAAGAAGATGGTTGCCCGCATAATTTTATGGCATAACTTTGAAGCATAGGTGTACAAGCACCATAAATAGCCCTCCAAGTCTTCGGGTCCAAGAGGTAAGTATCACAGATGGATTCAAAATCACCGAAGTCGTCTTCCACAGTTGAGAATTTGGCATACTCCTTATTCGCAATATTACGCTCTTCATTTGATAAGTACCTCTTAAAGCATTTTATTCTTTCTCCTGGAATCTCTACATCTCTATGTGGAGCAAGTCGAGTGGTATCCTCACTAAGCCATTCTTCGCTATAATACCTAAACAAGATTAAAAAATAATAATAATGAAGAAATTACAATCCATTCAATAACTAATTAAAAATATTAGAAATTATGAAAATGTAAATAAACAATAAATGTATGAATTAGATTAAAAAATTACCTTGGATTTAGAGAATGAGACAAGCAATGAAGTGGAGTTTTATTTTTGTTCCAACAATCTACAAGTATCTGATGAACACCATTGTAGAATAATGATTCCTCTTCTTGAACTTTTTTCTCGTGCCTATAAATTATTCCTCTCACTTTCTCAATCATTGTATCCCACATGGTATAAACCAAGCGAAGACAAGGTTTATCCGTATCACAAAATCTAAGCATGTCATAAATGGGAAAAGTGAAGGAAAGAACATAACTTATAGAGTCCCACCAAAGATCATCAAGCACTTTCAATTTTACAAAAGTTTTCTTTGTCATGTCATCTTCTCAATAAATTGACCATTTTTCACTAATAAACAAAGCTTGGAGACCATGTTGGATAAGCTTAAATCTTCTGAACATGACAATAATAGAATCAAATCATGTCTCTACTACGGAAAGAAACTTCAAAGGTACAAATTCAATAAACATAGCTAGTCTCATGGAATTGTTCGTGATAAAAAAAAATTATAATCATTACATCATCATGAAGAATAGTAATTCGATTGCATTCATCATAAATGATCAAATTATTTTCAACATTCTTTGCCGCACAAATGTTTTTCAAAGCAAGATTTAGTGTATGTTTGTGTGTGTACAACACATGGTGTCCAAAAATATGAGGATACCCCAATTCAATTATTTGCCCGGCACCTTTGCAATTTGGAACTTTACCAGTTATTACTTGAATTACCTTTTCATGACCAATTTCATTTATAACATCCTTCATCAAGTTAGTAATAAAATATTTATCTCGATCAAACGCTTTTAAAAACATTGGTCCAACCTCTATCACCACCATAAAATTAATTAGTGGCCTTCTTTGTGGATCACTCCATCCATCACCTACAATGGTAACACCTTTTTCCACCCATGTGCCCTTGATTGGATTTAATAACCATTTCACATTTTTTCTCTCTTTTCTAAGGGGAGTAGTTCTCAACTTGTTATAACTGGGAGGCAAACACCTCGAAATTCAATTATTGGAAGCAAGAGTACAAGAACTAATGTAATAAGAATTTCTTGCAAGAGTAAAAGGCAAACCACTTGAATAAAATAGTCTAGCAAGTTCTGAATCCAATTGGTCACGTGTTGTCACATTAAAAGCATTTTCTATTGCACTATTCTTTCTTTTCTTTTCCTCCAAAACATAACAATCCTTAGAACCCATATTATCCGACGGTAGTGGCACTCTTTTCCCTGCCTTAGTTTGCATTCTGAACTTGGCTTCATCTTCCATTTTTTCCATTTCACATATATCTTTCATAGTTAGATTTCCACAAGCCCCAATTCCACAGCCTTGTAATTTTAACAAACGTGCCCTCAATCTTGTCTATGAACTTGTCTTAGATGCATTACAAAAATTGCACTGCCAAAGAATGTTACCACCTATTTCATTAAATTTATAAAGTTTTGTAACATATTTCCAGAGAGGTTTAGAGTAATCATCATCCATAGCATTACCACTCATAACTTCAAAAGAAAAATAATTTCAAATACTTAAATAAGATAAGAGTGATATTACCCGAAACTTGAAAAAGTATCTTCTTGATCTTATAAATGATTCTTCAAATGTGGATTGATGAAATTTTTTAAAAAAATGAAAGTTTTTTTGAACTTTTCTTGCAATTTTCGTAAGTAGCAGTGACTAGTAAGGAAGAAAATGTGTTTTGAGTTCTTATATAAGTATGAATTATGTTGAAGGGTAAAAGGGTACAATTTCATTCAAATAAAATATTATATACTATTGTATCAAAAGTCACAACTGTTGAAAGATACAAAACGTACAAGATTTTACAAGTGGTGGGCCCTACAATTTAAATTATTCATTGGTAAAGGTAGACTTTTCATCCACTTTTCATTTCTAGCAGTCTCTTCCTCTTCTTTCTCTTTTCCTTCTTATTTTCTTTCCTTTTCCCAGACAAGTTAATCCACCAATCTTTTCCTCTTCACTTTTCTTTCTTTTTTCTTTCCTTCCCCAGACCGCCAAACTTTCACTGGTTGCATTTTTTCCTCCCATTTATTTTTCTTTGTTGCTTCCCTTAAACTCAGCTGCCCACCAATGCCTCCGACATGTGTCGACGACGTGTCGGAGGTATATCGGTGTCTGATACATGTCGAACACCGATATATTGTCGCCGATAGCGTGTTTGTGCTACATAGGGAAAAATCATCACTCAGGAAGAAGAAATAATGAAGAAATAGGAAGTTTTCACATTCTTGATGTAAATCTTGAATCCGGATGAAGAGTCTTCAATATCCTTGCAATTTGCCTTGATTCCATGTTATTAGCCTGCAAAATTGATTAGAAAATATGAATTTTTAGCTAAGGAGGTTCTCTGCATTTTGGATGGTTTATGGTATACATAGAGTGCCAAGAGATTGCTTACCAAAAGTTTTCAAACAAATTAAGGAAACATAATTTTTTCTCGGAATTGAGCCATACTTGAACATGGTTCATTTAGTGCATAAACACAATAGACTCAAAATAGCCTCAAGTAATGCTCTTGTGACCTTACGTACGCAAGGCTTACAGACCCATGCGTATGCATGGTACAAATTTTTGGGACCAATTTGTAGAACATTCTCACGTGTGTATTTTTATCCTTTTTGATAATTTCTCATCCCGTTGACTTTTCTTCAACTCCAATTGACTCTTGTCATTCTTGAATCACCGCCTCACAGTTCGACACAACTTTTGAGTTATTACATTTTAGTCCCCAAAGCTTTGACTTTGCTATATCTTTCGTTTGTTTCTTTAATTTTTCATCAAATCATGAGTTTACTTATTAGATACAATATAACACAAATTAGGCCATATTTCACCAAAAAAACTACAAAATGTCATTATTTAAAGCCCCAAATAAGTGTACAAATTACGCTTTATCAATTATATTAAATACTTTGAAATTTACTCTCAACTTGCTTTGGATGATACTGTAGCAATCAGTCCATGATTTAAAGTCCATCTTATAATGACATTCGTATTAATTTTTTGAGAGATTGCAAGAAAGAATGTCAATTGCTTGTTGATACTTATTGAAGCCAATGGATAGATAATAGATGCACAATTATGGCTAATGGTTGGAGCGATCAAAGATATAGGACTTTGATTAATTTTCTAGTATATTGCTCTATGGGATTGTATTTATAAAATCTTATGATGTGTAAGATATAGTGAAAGATGTTCAAATATCTTATAATTTATTTTTCAGGATAGTTAAATTGGTTGAACTTCGTAAATAGTTATCCACACTATCAGTTAAATGGGTTGAACTTCGTAACATGGTTCATATGGTAACTGATAGTGTGGATAACTATGTGGCGGCTGGAAAATTAATTCATAACAAATATGATCATATTCTTTTGGTCTCTTTGTATTGCACATTGCTTAAATCTAATTCTTTATAAAAATGCATTTTTAAACAGTATTTTCTTATCATTTTAACCACATATTCTTCAATAAAATAATATTATACGCCAATCTAAAACTCTTTTTTTTTTTTTTTTAACCACAAATTTCACATCATTGCACTATTCAAAATGCATTTTTATGAAAAAATGGGGTTCAAACAAGGGCGTAGTATGCCTCACATACATCCCCTTGCAATACGTGTTCTGAAGATTATAAAATTTGTGTATAATCATACAATTTTTTTTTTTTTTTTTTTGAGAAAAATACTTAATTGGAGGGAACTTGTATGTCCAGGTGTGACTCGTTTCGCTACCACTTTTATGACATTGAAATGTATCTATAATTACAAGCAAGCATCGCGAAATTTGGCAACAAGTAGGCATAACAAAGCTATGGGATTTTAAAAAGCGGAAAAGGGAGATTCGTATATTCTATCATTTTGGATAGCTAATTTTGGAAGAACTGCTTGATTGTTGTGAAAAATGTGGCTCCCATTATAAGGTTGTTACAAATTGTAGATTCAGATGAAAAGTATTCATTGGGATATGCATATAATGGCATGCATAGGAACAAAAAGAGTCAAAAATATATTTTTAAATGAAAAGGGTTTATACAAGCCTTACACCGATATGGTTAAGGAGTGCTGGGATAAATATCTTCACTGGACATACATGCAACAACTTATTTCCTCAGTCTTACTTTCATTTATGAAGAAGGATTTTGTTAAAAAAAGTAGAAGTCATACGAGGCTTATTCAAATTGCTTGAAATTAAATCCATTTACGTAATAAGACAAAAGAAATAGGGGAAATAAGGATATATCGAGAACATGCATGAAGGAAGTTTTGAAAGGAAATCTGCATGTAATACTAGTAAATTGTTACAACCTGGTGAGCATTTAAGTTAAGTTGTCTATTGTTTATTTTACTAGTTCTTAGTGATTAAAATTAAATTTAATAAATTATGTAGATGAATGGTGAAAATTGTGTAGATCTAGTGCTCCTACTTTGCAAAATATAACTGTTAGAATTCTTGGTCAGAATTCTTCTTGGGGATGTGAGAGGAATTGAAGTGTCTTTGAACATATTCACATGAAAAAGGATATAGATTGAAGAATCAAAGACTCAATGATCATATCTATGTTATATATAATTTGCGATTGAAGATAAGATATAATCTCAAACTTTTACCACATCATAAGTCTATTTTAATGTGTATGTGTGTGTGTGTGTGTATATATATATATATATATTATAGACTTTATTATAAGAAGAGATCTTATGAGTGCATTGATAAGACAGACTTTTGGATAGAGGAAGAAGTGGCAACTAAAGTGGCAACAAACTTCGAAACAAGATCAAAGATTAGATTTTTTAGATCAAGTGTAATGTTGAAGCTCAAAATTCTTCTATGCATTAAAAATAATTTTGTGCATTAAAAGTTATTTTAATATAATGTTTTGATCAAATTTGAAAAATATCTTTTATCTAGAAAGTTAGTTAAAAATACTTTCTAAAAGTACATGCCTTCCAAAACTTTCAAATTGGATCAAACTGGGTTAAAACCTAAAAAGATCAAAATTGTCTGGTAGTTAATCCGTCGAACGAGGTGGTCAACTGGCCAAAAGTGGTGGTTGACCGAAAATTTTCAACAATCCAAAATTTAACCATTCTAACCTCTAATTTTTACCGAACAAATGGCTATATTGGTCATCCGAAAAAGAGGCAGTCAACCGGACATGTCATCCGAACCTACACAGATTTTTTTGGCATTTTAAACTTTATAAAAATTCTCACTTTTTCAATTCTTCATAATACTTTCAAGAGTATCAAAGTGAGATGTTTTTGTTTTGAGAATTCTTTGAGCTTTTCTTTGTATTCATTTCATTTATTTATTTGTTCACATCAAAAACTTTGATTGATTCAAACTTCTTAATCATCATTATCAAAGTTTTTATATCTTTTTTGTACTTACTTATTCCGTTATTCATAAAAGAGATATATATCGGAGATATTTGAATACATAAATTTCTTCTATTTCTTCATATTGAAAACTTTGATATACTGAATCAAATTTGAAAACTCATCATATTTATCGAAGTTTTTCATTTCTCTTTTTGTACTTAATTTATTATAATCATTCATTAAAAAGAGATATATTTTGAGAAATTTTTTAACGTACATTGCATTTATTTGTTCTTCATTTTTCATTTAAAAACTTTGATTGATTGAATCAAATCTTTAATTATAATATTCATCAAAGTATTTCATCCAACACTTGAGCTATAATTTATTGATATTCATTAAAGTGTTAGTCTGTCTTAGTATTTATTTCATTTGTACCATTTATTAAGAGAGAAATTTCATTGTAAAATTATTTCGTCAAACTTGTGGGTAATATTGAGATCCCGTAAAACTCAATGATGTGGGTCATATTGAGGTCTTATAAAACTCAATATCGTATAAGGATCGGTTCTCCTTGTTTGTAAGTCACTAAAGAGCTGTAAAGGGTTGGATTGTACCACAAGTCAATCAATATAGTGAAAAGACCTTTCTCACGTGGAAGAGCTTGGTAATGGAGGATGTAAAACATTGCTTTGAATCGAACCTCGACAATTATATCATTTGTATCCTCTCTACCCTTTTACTTATCGTTATCTTATTTATGTGTGTTATTTGATTGATATACTTGCATTTATTTGCTTATGATTATTGATTGATCAACATATCCTTTGCTTCCTTGATTTAAGTTTATTTTTCAAAAAAGTTTTAAAAACCAATTCATCCCTTCTTGGTTAGTTATTTTTGGGCTTTTAGTTTTGGGCATCATATTTCAAGATAAAAACTGAAAAGGTTTTCATCTTCAAACATGATGTACTTTCAAAATGTTGTGGCTTTTTCTCGACAACTAGCCAAAAAATTGTCTTCTCTCAACAATACGACCCTTATTACCGCTCGAGAGAAGCAAGTTTTTGGTTAATTTTGTGGTGTTTCAGCTAAGCCAATCATGCTTTTAGTGTGCTATTTAATTGATAACGTCTTTTTGCCAAATCAAAGATTGGTGTGTTGCCAACTCAGATTATATAATGACAGAGTGAGATTCAACCACAGGCAGATTGTACAATATATGGCGTGTCATATGTGCTATGCGAGATGGATTCTTTTTCATTTATCCATTTTTTTTTAATTTTTTTTTTTTGCTTGTATTTTATCCTACGCTACCAATGTTATGCTTCACTTTATGTAAATGTTAACTGCTTTGGTTTAGTTCTTATAGTGTTGGTTAGTCTTTTGTGGCTGAGTGCCAATCATTTTCTATAACGTGATTCATATCACAAGTGTATGTGTCAAGTTTTGTAATATAATAATAGAGTTACAATTGTCGAACCCCATAGGGATTGTAATTCAATTTCTACTTAGTACTCTAATTGTGTAGCTCTTATTTTATCTGGATGAATGAAAATTTGAAATTAGTGATTTTAACTAAATTAACGTGATGAATGTGATGGCAAATTTAACAAATAAATGCAAGATATAAGAATAATCAAGACGAGAAAGCAGAGAGTTATGATTTCACCTCACCATCAAATATGATTTTCAAAAGCCTAGTTATCTCTAATCAATTTTCCATATTTATAAGTAAGAACCCAAATATAATTCTATCCCATCTCTCGAGTGCTAGCTAGAAATTAATTCCAACATCTCTATTCTGAATTAAAATCAAGAATTTATCGAAGTCCTAGTTTTTTTATAGAGTAAGCTTCATGGATCCTAATACTCTCTCGAAATCCATAAAATCTATGTTGTGTCAATCTTATTGTAATGCCCCGAAAATTTTATAAAATAAGATTTATATGTTCTATATACTATATATTTATATTTAGAAATTGAGGGACTAAAGTGAAATATGTTTCAATGTCGTTACTTTATTCGGTAGAATAATCAAGCATTAAATTAACGAGAATTTCCCTATCAAAATTAGCCTAGTTTTGAATCTCATATCAAATGGCGAATTTTAGACTCGAGAAAAAATTATTTTGGAAATGTTAGACTCTCATTTTTATAGCTCAAAGAAATAGATATTTAACAAATATTTAATTTGGCATGTTCGCAGGTTGGCCACTACGTGTTAGAAGACATAACAATTGAAGTTTTGATTTAATTTAAAATGTTTTGAATTAGTAATTTGCCTTCCATTTAAATTCGGTGCAAAACCCAGTCAACCATTTGCATTTTCATTACGTGAAATTATTCCACAATTGAGGACCGTAAATTAAGAAAATTTCACTACCATAAAGTTAACCACCAATTTTTCAGTAATGAGATGCTAATTTTCAGTAATGGGATTGACAAACATTTTTGGCAGACCAAATCATTCGGCACCTAATCTGGAAAGACATAGTCATGTTTCCTTTTCTTTTCTTTTTTTTTTTTTCCTTCACAAGAAATTTTATATGTAATTTACTACCTCATTCACGCTTGGGGAATTACAGAAGAAAGGAGAGACCATTTTTAGATTTAATATTTGAAAAGAATTATGATATATTTTACTATATCAATCACGTGCAGCAGAGGAAAATTGTCGAACATGAAAATTATTTAAATCCTTTTCATCAATCAAGATAGGATTTTGAGGTGCAAGTGATTAGTCCTATTTGAATTTATTTTTTCATGTTGATGAATATTATACTCATGAAAGTTATTATATGATATGATTATAATATGATATGATATGGTCATCTGGTACCAAAGATATGATATGTATTGAGCTCTACCAGTTTCTAACATATGATATGACGATATGATATATCTGACGCATGATCTAAATACTTGTATTCAGGATTGGGCTGTTATTCATGTCCTACTGGATATTCTCATATACTCACCATTTTCTCTACTCTTACAGGTTTGAATGGGTCGTTGGTTGGTGGACGATGATGTGCAGTCGTTGTTGTCAGGATATTTAGAATTAAATTATTAAATCTAGTATAACGTGGCAAAACTTTTTTATTCCAATATTTTATTTTCTTGTTCATAAATGTGATATACGTGATTTTTGTGTTAATTTGGATATATTTTATTTTGGCTATGAGATTCTCCTATAAATTAGTACGTGTTCATTAATTTTATGTACTTCGCTATTAAAATAAATGATTTTGGTAACGGTTCAAATCTTAAAAATTTGGGTCATTGTAGAACGGTATCAGAGCGGGTCTACGTTTCTATAGACTTAAAAAAAATTAATAAATAAAATTAGTGGCAAATTTTATTTTCTTAAAAGTTTGACATTTAATGTTTGTGTGTTATAATTATTAAATTGATTTTAAATAATAATACCTTTGGATGGATTTAAAATTGATGATAGTTTAGAGTTAAATAGTTTTTTTTTTTTTTTTTTTTTTTGGTTATTGTCTCTCTTTTACACTATCTATATTTGTTGGTTGCTCTTTTGAATGATGATCATTTCAAACGATTGTCATATAAGCATCTATATGAGAATTAGAGTAATTTAAATTGTTAAGTGCATTAAATGTATAAGTAGCTAACCTTTATCCGCTACTATTATTTGTGTGTGTGTGTGTGTGTATTATTTAAGTTCAACAACATGTGAGAATTTGAAAGATCTTTAGCACTCGACAACCACTTGTCGACCACCCTCCGACGACTCTAAGGTACATAATTTGGGTAAGAAAATAAATGATCATTCAAAGATTTTGTGTAGCTTGCATTTTCTATTGCCCAAGTATAGACTCAATGATATGTACATTTTTTTCTTGTCCAGAACTTTTCAATTTTTCAAAATAATTTTCGAGGATGAAAATATTTTGAGGGGAGATTGTAATGCCCCGAAAATTTTATAAAATAAGCTATTGAAATTCTGTGCAAAACCCAATCAACCATTTGCACTTTCATCATGTGAAATTATTCCACAATTGGGGACCGTAAATTAAGAAAATTTCACTACCATAAAGGTAACCACCAATTTTTCAGTAATGAGATGCTAATTTTCAGTAATGGGATTGACAAACATTTTTGGCAGACCAAATCATTCAGCACCTAATCTGGAAAGATATAGTCATGTTTCCTTTTCTTTTCTTTTCTTTTTTTCTTCACAAGAAATTGTATATGTAATTTACTACCTCATTCACGCTTGGGGAATTACAGAAGAAAGGAGAGACCACTTTCAGATTCAATATTTGAAAAGAATTATGATATATTTTACTATATCAATCACGTGCAGCAGAGGAAAATTGTCGAACATGAAAATTATTTAAATCCTTTTCATCAATCAAGGTAGGATTTTGAGGTGCAAGTGATTAGTCCTATTTAAATTTATTTCTTCATGTTGATGAATATTATACTCATGAAAGTTATTATATGATATGATTATAATATGATATGATATGGTCATCTGGTACCAAAGATATGATATGTATTGAGCTCTACCAGTTTCTAACATATGATATGACGATATGATATCTCTGACGCATGATCTAAATACTTGTATTCAGGATTGGGCTGTTATTCATATCCTACTGAGTATTCTCATATACTCACCATTCACTCTACTCTTACAGGTGTGAATGGGTCGTTGGTTGGTGGACGATGATGTGCAGTCGTTGTTGTCAGGATATTTAGAATTAAATTATTAAATCTAGTGTAACGTGGCAAAACTTTTTGATTCCAATATTTTATTTTCTTGTTCATAAATGTGATATATGTGATTTTTGTGTTAATTTGGATATATTTTATTTTGGCTATGAGATTCTCCTATAAATTAGTACGTGTTCATTAATTTCACGTACTTCGCTATTAAAATAAATGATTTTGATAACGGTTCAAATCTTAAAAATTTGGGTCATTGCAGAATGGTATCAGAGCGGGTCTACGTTTCTATAGACTTAAAAAAATAATACAATAAAATAAAATTGGTGGCAAATTTTATTTTCTTAAAAGTTTGACATTAAATGTTTGTGTGTTATAATTATTAAATTGATTTTAAATAATAATACCTTTGGATGGATTTAAAATTGATGATAGTTTAGAGTTAAATTGTTTTTTTTTTTTTTTTTGGGTTATTTTCTCTGTTTTATACTATCTATATTTGTTGGTTGCTCTTTTGAATGATGATCATTTCAAACGATTGTCATATAAGCGTCTATATGAGAATTAGAGCAATTTAAATTGTTAAGTGCATTAAATGTATAAGTAGCTAACCTTTATCCGCTACTATTATTTGTGTGTGTGTGTGTGTGTGTGTGTGTGTGTGTATTATTTAAGTTCTACAACATGTGAGAATTTGAAAGATCTTTAGCACTCTACAATCACTTGTCGACCACCCTCCGACGACTCTAAGGTACATAATTTGGGTAAGAAAATAAATGATCATTCAAAGATTTTGTGTAGCTTGCATTTTCTATTGTCTAAGTATAGACTCAACGATATGTACATTTTTTTCTTGTCCAGAACTTTTCAATTTTTCAAAATAATTTTCGTGGACGAAAATATTTTGAGGAGAGATTGTAACGCCCCGAAAATTTTATAAAATAAGCCATTTAAATTCTGTGCAAAACCCAATCAACCATTTGCACTTTCATCACGTGAAATTATTCCACAATTGGGGACCGTAAATTAAGAAAATTTCACTACCATAAAGGTAACCACCAATTTTTCAGTAATGAGATGCTAATTTTCAGTAATGGGATTGACAAACATTTTTGCAGACCAAATCATTCAGCACCTAATCTGGAAAGATATAGTCACGTTTCCTTTTCTTTTCATTTTTTCTTTACAAGAAATTGTATATGTAATTTACTACCTCATTCACGCTTGGGGAATTACAGAAGAAAGGAGAGACCACTTTCAGATTCAATATTTGAAAAGAATTATGATATGTTTTACTATATCAATCGCGTGTATACACACGGTAGCAGCAGAGGAAAATTGTCGAACGTGAAAATTGTTTAAATCCTTTTCATCAATCAAGGTAGGATTTCGAGGTGCAAGTGATTAGTCCCGTTTAAATTTATTTCTTCCTGTTGATGGATATTATACTCATGAAAGTTATGATATGATATGGCCATCCAGTACCAAAGATAGGTATTGAGCTCTACTGGTTTCTAAGATATGATATGACGGTATGATATATCTGATGCATGATTTAAATACTTGTATTCAGGATTGTGCTGTTATTCATGTCCTAATGAGTATTCTCATATACTCACCATTTTTCCTACTCTTACAGGTTTGAACGGATCGTTGGTTGGTGGATGAGGAGGTGCAGTCGTTGTTGCCAGGATATTTAGAATTAAATTATTAAATCCAATGTAACGTGGGAAAACTTTTTGATTCCAACATTTTATTTTCTTGTTAATAAATGTGATATACGTGATTTTTGTGTTAATTTGGATATATTTTATTTTAGCTATGAGATTCTCCTATAAATTAGTGCGTGTTCGTTAATTTCATGTACTTCACTATTAAAATAAATGATTTTGGTAACAGTTCAAATCTTAAAAATTTGGGTCATTACACTTATGATCGTGCCTAAATTACCCTCTCTCGAGTGCCGAAATTGACTAGCATCTACTCATTTAATTAGTGACCAATTAATTGAAAGCATTAAAATCATAACATAAATAAACACATATGGAAAATTTAATAGAAATAACTAAAATTAATCAATCCATATTCTCAAACTGTGGTTGCAGTCAAACCCTAGATTAGATGTTTAGGTCATGATGGAAGAAATAAATCTAAACATATTGATGGATAACATAAAAAGAACAAGAAAGAAAAGCTCTTTTGAAGCTTTTAATTGGTATTCCCCTTGATGTTCTTCATGCCTTCTTGCTTGATTCCTTGATGTTGACCTCTTTGTCCCTGATGAATTGTGTGTTGAATAGTCTTCATTCTTGTCCCTTCAATTGTTGGAGAAAATAGGTCTTTTAAATGGTATTTATAGTATCTTGAAGTTTTTGGATGAAGCAAGGTTGAGTTGCGCCAAGAAAAAAGTCCAAAAACATAAAAAAATCCTTTTCCGCATAGGCGCCCAATATGGGCGCTGCAGCGCCACCCTTACTGTTATATTTAGAATCATGGGTGCTGGCTCAGCCGAAAAGACTGAATACACGTCTTTCAATGTTTTTATCATAACTTTTCCTCTTGATATCCAACTGAGGTGATTCAAAGATGCATTGAAAAGATAGCTCAAAGAACTACAATTTTATTCAGACATCATTCTCCAATTCAAACATTTGCTATGTCAAAAATGAGTCTCAATGTGAGACTGAAAATTCGAAGCATAACTTTTTCAGCTGGAAGTTGATATGTGATCACACTTCAAATAAATTTGATCCCTTTGATGTCTTTCTTCATCCAATTGACTCCTAACACTCTCGGATCTTCATTGAGAGGTTTGACATAACTTTTGATTATTTGTATTTTAGTCCCAAACTTTGGATCTTTTACAATTTGGCAATTTCCTCCAATTTCACCAACTTTTGCTTATTTTTTTCAATTTCATCAATCTATATCACAACATCAAAACACTTTCGAGCATAACAAAATAATGAATTAAGTGGCATAAATATCATGAGTATAGAGCTCTCATCGAATACCCCAAACTTAATATTTGGCTTGTCCTCGAGCAAAAACCAAACTAATTAAAATCACTATCAAACACACAAACAAAATCACTTAAAACAAATTGTGCTAGATATATTGTCTTCATAGCTTGGGATTGAAAACATAACATCAATCTCATAAATCATTTCAAAGTTATAATGTAAAAGCTAAATTATTACCTATTTAATGCAAAACGGGTGTGTGTATAGAGAACCAAGTGCAACGCTGTACAATAATAAGTTGATATAAATCGTGACCTTAAAAGTCAAGATTTCCTTACCTCGCTCGTGAGAATCATACACCCCAAACATATTTTCTTTTCTCTTCCGAAGATGTATTCTAGAGTTGATTTCCAATACTAATTTCTTACACCACTCACGTTGGGTAGATTTTACTGATTATAGTTTAACATATCAACAATTGAGGATTCTCATTATTTTTTACTGCTTCAACCTCCAAGTATCATTCAAGTTACTCAACCCCTTGTCAAAAGCAAAATCCTTCTTAAACAAGTGTTTGGGGTTTAATCAAGACATGTGTTGTCCATATTTTTTCTAGATATAATTTTATTTCTTTGATCACCTTTTGTGCAGACTTCTCTCCATTAAGCTTTCTAAATGACCCTTGTAATGAGCTTTACGTCGATGACTCCCAAATCAGATGATTTTAAGGCATCAGGTTTTAAACCCTTGCAGGTTTAATCACTTGAGTCATAAAGGCTACCAAGAGAAGAGTGACAATGAGATTATTATTATTATTGTCCTCATTGGGATCCTTTTGGAATAGCTTCACAACAAGGCAGCTTCTTCCCTTTTTGTGCAGTGATTAGTGCAATGTCCCTTATTAAATATTCATTCTCGAAAATCGACCTCTAACTCAAGGTTTTCAACCAATTTTCATCCTATTGATTTCAGATAGTCCACACAAAACTAAGCATACATGGAATCCACATTTATCTCCAATTTTACCTTAAACATATCAACCATCTCGACATTCTAGATTTGATTTAAGGTATAATAATGTTTAGTGATCGTTTGGATTTAGCATCTAAGTTCTCTAATCCAACCAATAAACATGAATCAACCTACTCATGTACAATGCCAAAATCAACTCACCTACAAGAATATTTTCCATTTCACCCAAATAAGCAAAAATTTAACTCTAACACACAACTTATCCACAATTCATTAATCGATGCATGTTCTCAATAATATACATCATTGCCGACAAGGTATCTAACACACACACAAGCATGCAAAATAATTAAATACACACACACACACACACACATATATATATATATATTGAAAAACAATGCACACAGATCACCAAAAAAAAAAAAAAAAAAAAATAAATAGTTTATAATACACTTCCCTTAAACTTAAACTAAACATTCCCCAATGTAAAATAAAGGAGGAAACTTCCATGATTTGTTTGAATTGCCAATGACGTTATGGTGCTATGATGCTGAATTTGATTGATACTTCTTTTATCTTTTTCCCAAACTTGAGAATTACCTCACTTTCTCTTCATCAATTTGGTTTAAGTATTCCACGATTTCATGTTCTTGAAAAGTCATATTTTATTTATTAAACACATGGAACAAGTGGCACTTAGCTCAAACATCTAATAACCAACCTAATTACTCAATGGCCTAATGGAAAACGTGATATCGATGATGGTTCCTAAATAAACTATAAAATAAACTAAACTATACTATAATGAAAAATAGAATAAATAAAAAATTAAAGCTTAGGTTGCTTCCCAAGAAGCGCTTCGTTAACGTCATTAGCTTGACATAACCAAGGTGTCTATGTTGGATCTTTAGGTGGCACTTCTCTCTTGTTTCTAAACTTTACTCGTGACTTTGTATTCTTTTTCACTGTAGCATGGCCAATAGAATTTGTGTAGCCTTCAAACTTCCTTAGGTTTGATAATGTTTGGTGGTTTCAACGGCTTTTCCACGTATCCTTTTTCTCAGGTGGAGAAGTTTCGTGCTCTAAGACATAATCCACCATTTTATTGGTCTCTTTTCTATCTGCAAATGTATCAGACCTTGAATACTTGAGAAGCATATGTTGTTCTAGAGGGTTATAGAACACTTTCTTCTTGCCTTGCTCATCCCTCTCTGATCTTCAATAACCCGTTGTGTCAATTTTCCTTCTTGTACATCAATCAATGCTCTTCTAGTAGCCACAAAAGGTCTATCAAGAATCAATGGTACTTTCTCATCCTCTTCCATATACAACACCACAAAATCCATCGGAAAGATGAACTTATCGACCTTCACCAATGCATCTTTAATGCCCTTTGTGTATATAATTGATCTGTTTGCTAATTGCAAGGTGAAGGTTGTGGGCTTCACTTCTCCAAGACCCAATTTTTTGAACACTGATAGGGGCATCAAGTTAATGCTAGCTCTAAGGTCATCCTGCTTTATCAAATGTGATACCACTATAATGCAAGGAATGTTGAAGCTGTCTGGATCTTTCAATTTTTTAGGGAGCTTCTTCAGGAGAATAGCACTATACTCATCTATCAACTTAACTGTCTCAAACTCCTCCAACTTTTTCTTCTTTGACATCACTTCCTTTAATGGTACTTTCTCATCCTCTTCCATATCCAACACCACAAAATCCATCAAAAAGATGAACTTATCGACCTTTACCGATACATCTTTAATTCCCTTTGTGTATATAATTGATGTGTCTACTAATTGCAAGGTGAGGGTTGTGGGCTTCACTTCTTCAAGACCCAGTTTTTTGAACACTGATAGGGGCATCAAGTCAATGGTAGCTCTAAGGTCATCATGCTTTATCAAATGTGATACCACTAATAGTGTAAGGAATGTAGAAGTTGTCTGGCTCTTTCAATTTTTTAGGGAGCTTCTTTAGGAGAATGGCACTACACTCTTCTATCAGCTTAACTGTCTCAAACTCCTCCGACTTTCTCTTCTTTGACATCACTTCCTTTAAGAACTTGGCATAGCTAGGCATTTGGGTCAAGGCGTCCACAAAAGGAATGTTGATGTAGAGTTTCTTGAAGACCTCCAAGAACCTTATGAACTACTTAACAATTTGCTTCTTCATGAATCTCCGAGAAAATGGTAGTTGTGTCTTCAGGATGGATGGATCATATGGGAGTAGATTGAATAAGGTTTATGTGCCTCTTTTGCTACCTCTATCTCAGTCTTCTGCTCTTCAACCAGCTTTTTCTCCACAAGTATGGGATCTGGTGTAGGTACCACAACCTCTTTAAGCTTGCTTTCTTGAACGTCTTTACTAATCCTTAGGATGATAGCATTGCAGTGTTCCCTTGGGTTAACCTCTTTGTCACTAAGAAATTTTCCTTCCTGTTGGGATTGTATCGCAGTTGTTATTTAACCAAGCTGCACCTCTAAGTTTTTCACTGTAACCCCCCAAGTTGGTCATGTTGGTCATATAAGTCTCATCGTTGTGAAGTCTTCACTCATCTTCGTTGAACCTCGACCTGGTCTCTGAAATGAAGGTTCCAAATATATCTTAGTATTGTGTCTATGTGGGCACTACAGCACATTCACATTGTTGCCATAAGAGAAGTTTTCATGGCCCTGGATTCATGTATGGTACTAGTTCGCTAAGTAGTTTCCTCTCTGATTGAAGTTTTTGTCATTCACATATTGGACTTGCTCTCATTCTCTGACTTAGATACATAGTATGAAGTGGAGGTAGCCATAATAGAATATGATTTCTTTCGAGTTCCCTATGATGTCAATGTAGCTATTTAACTAGTGAGAGATGACATTTGAGCTACAAGGACGATAATGGGATCAACCTCATAAAGGCCAGCAACTTTCTTTCCACTTGAACGCTCACTTGGCCATTAATAGCTATTAGTAGCTATCTCATCTAGTAATGAATAGGCAGCACCTACACTCTTGGACATCAATGCACCCCTACTACAGTGTCTTCTACTGTCCATGTCTAATCATTCAACCTGTTGTAAAAGAGTTCGATTTGTGTCCAATCCTGTAACCATGCTGGGGGCATCTTCTAAGTAGATCTTTGAATCTCTCCCAAGCTTCATAGAATGGTTCGAAGTCAGCTTGTCTGAACTGACCAATTTCACTCCGCACTTGAGCTGCCTCAGAAGGAGGAAAGAATTTGGTGAGAAATTTCTTATCCATATGGCAAAGACTGGAACCATGCTTTGGCCTTACCTTTTAAAGAAAATGAGAATAAGGTGAGTTTGATGGCTTCTTCAGTAACACCATTCATCTTGACTGTATCACAAATTTCCATAAAAGGCCCCAAATGAGCATTTAGGTCTCCTATTGGAGCTCCTCCAAATTAATTTTGCTATACCATATGGATTAGCCCTACCTTCAGTTAGATATTATTTGCAGCTATTGTCAGGTGTGCAATACCGAAGTATTTCTCAATGACAACTGATCTGATGTAGTCCCTCATCGTCCAATATTGAACATTACGACTGTTTTGATTTACTATTGGAGGATCTTGTTCTATCATTGCTTCACGATTTTGTCTCTGTAAGCTTATTAAAAAATGGAAAGTGTATTCTACTTCAGGGTTAATGGGAAGTAGTTCTTGATTTTCTCGATCTCCACATGAACCTGAAATAAGAATCAATATCTCATTAAAAGTAAAGAAATCTAAATTAAAACAAAAGTTATTTGGTAATAATATTAGTATAATTTAAATTAGACAATCCCCAACAACGATGTGAAAACCTTGCCAGGTGTTTTCTATGACGTGATTCATACTGCAAGTTTACGGTGTCAAGTTTTGTAATATAGTAATAGAGTTAAGATTGTCGAACCCACAGGGATTTTAATTCAATTTTTACTAAGTACTTTAAATGTGTAACTCTTATTTTATCTAGATAAATGAAAATTTGAAATCAGTGATTTTAACTAAATTAACGTGATGAATGTGGTGACAAATTTAACAAATAAATACAAGATATAAGAATAATCAAGATGAGAAAGCAGAGAGTTATGATTTCATCTCACCATCAAATATGATTTTCAAAAGCCTAGTTATCTCTAATCAATTTTCCATATTTATAAGCAAGAACCCAAATATAATTATTCCCCATCTCTCAAGTACCAGCTAAAAATTAATTCCAACATCTCTATTCCGAATTAAAATCAAGAATTTATCAAAGTCTTAGTTTTTTTATGGAGTAAGCTTCATGGATCCTATACTTTCTCTCGAAATCCATAAAATCTATGTTGTGTCAATCTTATGATCGTTCCTAAATTCCCCCCTCTCGAATGCCGAAATTGACTAGCATCTACTCATTCAATTAGTGGCCAATTAATTGAAAGCATTAAAATCATAAGACAAATAAATACATATGGAAAATTTAATAGAAATAACTAAAATTAATCAAGCCATATTCTCAAGCTGTGGTAACAATCAAGCCCGAGAATAGATGTTTAGTTCATGATAGAAGAATTAAATCTAAATATATTGATGAATAACATAAGAGGAAAAAGGAAGAAAAACTCTTTTGAAACTTTTAAGTGGAATTTCCCTTGATATTTTTCATGCCTTCTTGCTTGATTCCTTGATGCTAGCCTCCTTGCCCTTGATAAATTGTGTGTTGAATTGCCTTCGATCTTGCCCCCTTCAATTGTTGGAGAAAATAGGTCTTTTGAATGGTTTTATAGTGTCTTGAAGTTCTTGGATGAATTAAGATTGAGTTGGGTCAAAAAAAGTGTCCAAAAACATAAAAAACCCTTTTCCCGCATAGCAGGTGCCTCGGTGCCAAATATGGGTACTGCAGCATCGCCCTTACCGTTATTTTCAGAATCATGGACGCCCCGTTCGGTCGAAAAGACAGACTGTGCATCCTTCAGTGTTTTTAGCATAACTTTTTTTTTTCGATATCTGATTGTGGTGATTTAAGATGTTTTAGAAAGATAACTCAAAGGACTACAACTTTACTTTGGTTACATTTTCCAATTCGATTGTTTTCTATTTCAAAAATGAGTCTTAATGTGAGACTGAAAATTCGTCAGTTAGAAGTTGAAATGTGATCACACTTTGACTAAATTTGATCCCTTTGATTTCTTTCTTCATCCAAATGACTCCTAGTACTCTCAGATCTTCATTGAGAGGTTTGACACAACTTTTGATTATTTGTATTTTATTCCCCAAACTTTGGATCTCTTAAAATTTGGCCCCTTCTTCCAATTTTGCCAACTTTTGCTTTTTTTTTCCCCTTTCAATTTCATCATCCTATATCACAATATCAAAGTAAAACATTTCAAAATACTCTCAAAGATAACAAAATAATGAATTAAGTGGCATAAATATCATGAGTGTAGAGTACTCATCATTGAGCTGATTTATAAAGCATGGTAGTTTCATGGAAAATTTAAGAGAAAGATGAGGGACTGAGTATTTTCATTTTTATTTTTATTTTTTTAACTTTTGGTTATTGCTTGATAATTTCATGAATCATGTTATATGGGTGTGAGATGAAGATCTTATAATTGGGCTAGGAATGCAATTAGATTTGGTTTCCTACGAACTTCGCTCTAATTCTGATAGGTACGTCTGATGTGAATGTGCTAGTAAGACTATGTATAACTCAATTGAGATGTACTTTGAAACTCTAATGACTATATATGGTTTGGTTTCACCACTAGTCCGATGACTTTTAATGTGAAAAGGATCCTTGATCTTAGCCCTATAATCTTGGTCAGACTACCAATCTACAGGAGCAAATCATGGACTGTTAATCTCATCTCTAAAATCATGGATAATCAACCAATCTATAGGAGCAAATCATGGACACGGTTGCTATAAATTTGCTGCTATTCCTTGTATATTGATTTACTATTAATAGGCTTCCTAGTATAGCTTTTTTGGTTTATGTATATATATAGCTTGCTGCCCTCATTGCAATTTGTGTACAAAAGCCAAACAATTGTAATACACAGTATTTTTCTTACAGCAGAACATCTGTCCTTCTTTATCATTTGTTCTTCTTTATGGTATCAGAGCGTTTTGACTCTAACGAGTACGATCCGTCCGCTTCCGCCATGACTTCTCCGGTTGTCTCTCACCCCACTGGTGGTCAGACTTTTGAACAACATCTAATCTCCATAAACACTAGCCAATTACAGCGCCTCACCACCTCCAGCTACCCAACCTGGCGTACTACTTTCTCTTCCCTCCTCTTTGAGTACGGTATTATGGGGTATCTTGATGGAACCCTCCCATGTCCAGCTGTACCCACCAAAACCACTTCGGCAAATGATGTTGCTGCCTATACTCGCTGGTTTAGGCAGGATCAGCTTCTCTTGAATGCCATCTTGGCTTCTGTTTCAGAACAAATTGCTCCTCTTATTGCTTCAGCAAAAACCTCCCGTGACGCTTGGGACAAGCTTTCTCGCTTGTATGCCAACAAGTCACGAACACGTGTCATGCAACTTAAAGAGGCACTCACTCTCATGCAACGTGGTGACAAACCCATTACTGACTATCTCCACAGTATCAAATGCATTGTGGATGAATTGGCTCTCATTGATACTCCTCTATCTGATGATGATATTACACTCTATGTCTTGCATGGACTAGGTCCTGATTATCGTGACATTGTTGCTCCTATCCGCACTCGCACCACTTCCTTGACATTCGAAGAATTGCACGACATGTTAGTTGGTCATGAGACATATCTCAAGCGCCTCGAATCTGCCACCAATTCGCTGATTGTTACAGCGAACCCAGCAACACGTGGCAATTTCACCTATCGTGGCCATCGCAAAAACTTCACTCGAGGCACTTCATCGAGTCAGACCCGACTCCACTCATCCCGTGATGGTTTTCGCAAGCCCAAGTGCCAATATTGTGATACTCTTGGCCACACTGCTAAATCTTGTCCAAAGCTATCTACCTCGACCTCTGGTGCGGCCAACTTCGTTGGTAAATCACTTGCTAAAGACAAGAAATGGTTGGTTGACTCTGGTGCTTCTCACAACATCACATCTGATTTGTCTAACCTCTCCATCCACTCTGAATATGATGGCACTGATGAAGTAGTAATTGGTGATGGTAAAGGTTTATCAGTTACTCATGTTGGCTCTCTTGGCCTCTCTTATCCTTCGCGTTCATTTCATATTACCAATACTTTATGTGTTCCTGAAATGCATAAGAATCTCATATCTGTGCATCATTTTACCAAGTCCAATAATGTACTAATTGAATTTCATCCTGATTATTTTTTTGTGAAGGATCGGACCACGGGGACGATACTGCTACGCGGAGATTGTGAAAATGGTGTCTATCATCTTCCGCCTCTAGCTAAAACACAGTCATCAATTATTGCCAATGTGGGTGAGCGTACCTCCACCGACACTTGGCATCGTCGTTTGGGTCATCCTGCTCAGAAAATTGTTTCTCACATTGTTAAACAATTTTCGCTTCCTTTACGTAATTCTGTTCCACCGAATAATTGTACCTCATGTCGTCTCAATAAAAGTCATAAATTACCTTTTGGTACTAGCTCCATTGTAAGTCATAATCCTCTTGAATATATTTTTTCCGATGTTTGGGGTCCCACACAAATTCAATCCTCTGATGGATATCGCTATTATGTAATCTTTATTGACCACTATACTCACTACTGTTGGTTCTTTCCCATGCACCAAAAATCTGATGTCTATCAAATTTTCACTCACCTAAAACCTGTGTTGGAAAAGCAATTTGATCATCCAATTAAAAATTTCTACTCAGATAATGGTGGTGAATATATCAAGTTAAAGACATATTTTCTAAATCATGGGATCAGCCACCTTACCACTCCACCTCACACACCCCAACATAATGGCATCTCAGAGAGACGACATCGACATATTGTTGAAATCGGAATGACCCTCCTTACGCAAGCTGCCTTACCCACTACATATTGGTTCTCAATCTAAAGCCGACCCCTCCTTATTTATATATCATATGGATGATCTAACTGCATATTTTCTCATTTATGTGGATGATCTCATTCTCACAGGAAATTCCAGCACTTTTATCCAGCAGGTTGTCACTTCTTTGGGCAAGGCCTTTTCTCTCAAAGATCTTGGCCCATTAAGTTTCTTTTTGGGTGTTGAAGTTATCCCCACCACAGACGGTATATTTTTATCTCAGTATAAGTATATTAGGGAATTACTCTCTAAAACAGGCCTTGACAATGCGAAAGAGATTTTGACCCCAATGTCTACCTCTGATGTTCTCCGCCTGGATGATGGCACAACCTCTGTTGATTGCACGGAGTATCGTCGAATTATTGGTTCACTTCAATATCTATCTCTTACGAGACCTGACATTGCTTTCCCGATTTCTCGCCTTGCTCAGTTTATGCATAGACCAATGGTGACACATTGGACAGCAGCTAAACGGTTATTGCGATACCTCAAAGCGACTCTTTATCATGGTCTACAGCTTCGCAAAACTCAAGGTCTTCATCTCACTGCATACTCTGATGCTGATTGGGCAGGCAATATGGATGACCGAACTTCCACTTCAGCCTACATCATTTATCTTGGCAACAATCCTATATCCTGGAGCACACGAAAACAGCGTGCTGTTGCGCGCTCCTCCACCGAAGCTGAATATCGTGCTCTTGCGACTACTGCTTCGGAAATAGCATGGCTTACTTCCCTCTTTCAAGAACTACAGGTGACTCTCCCTGCTATACCAAAATTATACTGTGACAATATTGGTGCCACTCAGCTCAGCTTAAATCCTATTCAACATTCCCGCATGAAGCATATTGCCATTGATATTCATTTTGTTCGGGACTATGTTAACAAAGGCCTGCTCAATGTATCTCATATATCTACCCGTGATCAACTTGCGGATCTCATGACGAAGGCTCTTTCAAAGACTCGCTTTCAAGAGCTTCGCACCAAGATCGGTGTTGCCGATGGAAGCACCGTCTTGCGGGGGCGTGAAAAGGATCCTTGATCTTAGCCCTATAATCTTGGTCAGACTACCAATCTACAGGAGCAAATCATGGACTGTTAATCTCATCTCTAAAATCATGGATAATCAACCAATCTATAGGAACAAATCATGGACACGGTTGCTATAAATTTGCTGCTATTCCTTGTATATTGATTCACTATTAATAGGTTTCCTAGTATAGCTTTTTTGGTTTATGTATATATATAGCTTGCTGCCCTCATTGCAATTTGTGTACAAAAGCCAAACAATTGTAATACACAGTATTTTTCTTACAGCAGAACATCTGTCCTTCTTTATCATTTGTTCTTCTTTATAATGAACATAAAGAAACTTGAGAGGAGAGAGAAAAATCTTCTGTATGATATTGAGCTGTCGATCAAGAGGAACAACCTCTAAGTGTAATCTCAATCATCTCCACTCCCTTGATTTTTTTCCTTTGAGCCGTGTAGAATTTTTCTTTCTCCTTTGGAAGTTTAATCATGTGTTGCCTTTTTATGCTCTAGAGCTGCTGTTGGTAAACTTACAAGAAGAAATTCTGGTTTTATTTTGGTTCAGTTTATTTGGTAACTTCCTTTAAATTTGTTGGGTATTTTTCTTCTTCTTCTGTTGCAAATTGTGATTTTGCAACATCGATTCTTCCTCTGATGATATGAGAGTAATTTCAGTTCATCTTCATGGCTAAATTATACATATTGGAAGTTTGCTATGAAAAATCTCTTGATTGGAAAAAATTTATGGGATATTATTGATGGTACAACTATGCAACCTAATCTGGAGGATGAAACATATGCGAAACTTAATAAGAAATGGGTATCCAACAATGCTAAGATAATGACTTGGATTAATAATTTAGTTGATGGTTGAATTGGTGTCAGCTCTTGAAATTTGAATTAGCAGGAAATGCATGGGATTATTTGAAAAATTTGTATCAACAATCCAATTTTGCTCGTAGATACCAACTTAAGATGGAAATTAGAGAGGTAAAAAAAGGTGAATGCTAAATTCAAAAAAATTTCTCTTATATGACAACAATTTAGGATCAATTTGCACCGATGGATCCTCCAGAACTTGTATCCTCTGATGCTTATAAGAAATTATGTCAAGAACAGAGATTAGTAGAATTCATGATGGCTCTTAAAATTTATTTAGAAGCTGTTCATGGCTCTACGATACATAGAAATACTTTACCTTGTTTATCTTCAGCTGTTTCTGAGTTGCTTGCTAAAGAAACGTGTTTGAAGTCCTTGACAGAAAATTCTCAATCTGGTCTTAGCAAGTCTATATCATCACAGGTTTTTACTACGGGCAATAATTCGAATTATAAATGGCTAAATCCAAATAATGGCATGTCAAATAAATCTAGGGCATTTCAAGATGAATGTGCATATTGTCACAAAATGGGTCATTGGAAAAAGGATTGTCCACAATTGCAAAGCAAACACTTTCAAGGAGGACAAATTCATCGAATGCAAGTTAACAAGCCTCAACCATTGGCTGCAGTCACTTCTTTAGTAATGCCAAATGCATAATCTCTTACACCTTCTAGCCAAGATAGCACTTCTTCGAACTTGTCTTCACTTGTAGCAATAGAGATATCTCGAATTTTTGGCACTTCTCTAGCATCTAATGCTTCACTTGCGTGACACGACCCGTCCCGAATCACCCTAGTGAACCCGAAACGTGACGTGCGCCGATGATAGATGCTGACTAGATGTCAAATCTATCACCAAGGCTGACTATGAGTTATTTCAAAAATACAACAAAATCAAATGCTTATGTAAAACATAATGCGATGGGCCCAAAATATTTATTTCGTGCTTCATCAATATGAGTTATAATATTCAACATGTCGTGTGGCTCTCATTCCGAAATCATTAGGCTCTTCCAGCTAAAAAGAATCAATTACCACCTATAGAAAAAATTGTGGGAAAATATATGAGTTGATGACTCAGTGAGTGGAGAGGTTCAAAATAAATATACTTTTTCATTTATATATTTTTATTGAAAATCAAATTCATACCATTTGATAATTCACAAGCTACCATCATGTAATTATAACCAAAAAGTGAAATATTCACATAATGTCATAAAAATATCATCTTAAAAATCAGGATATAAACACTAGCTGATAACCATGTTATAATCTCATCACATCAAACGTGCTGAACAATCCACCAAAAATGTACCCTCTGACTGAAATATGTAATCCTCCCATCGGGCTAAAAACTTTCGTCACGGGCCTTTGGCCCCTCTGTGAACGAAAGTCGGTCTCAAAGACCTCTCAAAATCAATTCTAGAACACGGCCAAGGCCCCTCAGTGAACTATATGTACACGGTCGAGACCCCTTCATCCCCGGTCCATTACCCCTTAGTGTAGTATAGAACACGGCCAAGGCCCCTCAGTGAACTAGAAAAATATATAATCACGGGTACTTTTCTAGTCGATCTCAAAATCATATCTCATATTCCAATTCACAATGTAACGTATACAATCTTTGAAATCCCATGTGTATCATAATAAAAGATATTTCCATAAAAATCATATAATTCGAACACATAATTACATATAATTGCAGATACTTTAACAATAAACTTAATTTATAAATACTTTAAAAATATTTATATTTTTCCACTCACAGTACTATGTTTGCAAAATCAACCCAATTGGTAAGCTGTTCTGATGTCAGTGTCGTCGCCTGAAATACGATATAATTTTTAAATAAACAATTAATTATTTTAAATAATTTCAATAATTAAATAGGCGATACCCAAACTTAATCATTTCACGTTTAAGCAATTTTCACGGTCTCTTTAATCACTAAAACTAATTTTTCTTTCACTTTACTCAATTTCATAGTTTATTATACTTAACTCCTTCAATAAAATTGAATTTAGTTTAACAATCTAACAACTATAAAATCAAACATAACTTAACAATAAGTAACTTTTTACTTACCTTTCAAAATTGAGGAATTCAAGTATAATAATGTAGACCACTTATTTTCTAACAGCATAGGTGAACTTTCCTATTTTTTTCTTCCTCTTCTCCTTTTTTTTTTCCTTCTTTTTCCTTTCTTTTCCCTCTCTTTTTCTCTTTCTCGTTTCTTCTCTGTTTTCTTTCATTTGTGTGTGTTATGTGTGTTGTGTGTGTAATTGGATATGTTTTTAACTTGGGTCAATCCACCGCCTCATTTTTTTTTATTTTTTTTTTATTTTTAGTTCTTTTTTTTTGTTTGACTTTTCTCTCTTTTTTTTTTTAATAATAAGGTATTACATTGCGTCCAATATAGATGCATCTTATATGACTAGTTCAGGTAACCCTACTAAATGGATTCTTGATTCAAGTGCCTTACATCACATGACTCCGCACATGTCCCTTTTGAAAAATTGTTCTATACCCAAATTGCCAATGTCTGTTCAGGTTGCAAATGGTTCTTATGCTCTTTTGAAATGTACAGACACTGTTTCGCAACCTATATGGACATTTTCTAATGTTTATCATGTACCTAATCTTCACATAAACCTTTTGTCTATTGGAAAATTAACTGACCTTGGTCTTAATGTCATTTTTTTACGTGATCATTGCCTTGTAGAAGATCACACATCCGGGAGGCAGTTTGGGACAGGCCATAGAGATGGTGGACTTTATCTGCTTAATTCTTTGTCTTTACCTGCATCTCCTTCTGCTACTGCTTTATCAACTGAGTCATTTCTTCAACATTCAATATCTAGGTCTAGTTTGTTTCATTTATAGCATTCTCGATTGGGTCATGTTTCTAGTTCTCGTCTACAATTTATGATTCATAAATGATCGTTGAGCTCTACAATAAAAGTAACAGATATTTTTTATTGTGTTGGTTGCCATTTGGGCAAACACGTAGTTTGCCTTTTAATATTAATGCTTCCTCTACTATTGCACCTTTTCAACTAATTCATTCTGATGTTTGGGAAAGTCACTGATTCCTATAAAGGGAGGTTCACACTATTATGTTGTATTTATTGATGATTTTTCTCGATATTGTTAGGTTTATCTGATGAGCAATAGATTTGGGTTTTATGGTATTTATGTTAAATTCCTTGCTATGGTAAAAACTTTGTTCTCAACCACAGTCAAATGTTTTCAATGTGACTCAGGAGGCGAGTATTTGTCTAATGCCTTTCAAAACTTACTTGACTCTGAGGGCACTATTCATTAGCTGTCTTGCACAAATATACCTCAACAAAACTGGATGGCTGTACAAAAACAGACATCTTGTTGATACTGCTCGTTATATGCTCATGTCTAGTTCTGTTCCTTCGTGTTTTTGGAGTGAGGCTATCCACACAGTTGCTTATTTAATTAATCGCATAACTATTGTTACAGGAAGTGTATCTCCATATGAACGTTAGCATGGAATTTCACCACATTATGATCTTCTTCGTGTTTTTGGTTGTGCATGTTTTGTTTTGTTGCCCAAATCTAATCGTACAAAATTATCTGCCCGTTCTCTGTTACGTGTATTTTTAGGCTATGGTCTTCAACAAAAAGAATATCGTTGTTATCACCCAGAGACAGATCGCATTTTTCTTTCCAAACATGTTGTGCTTCTCGAAAAATTATCATATTATCAAGTTCCCAAGTCCTCTTCTAGACCAAGAAAAAAAGGTCTTATTTACATTGACCCGTTTACAGCTGAGGAACTCAATGATGCTGTCTCTACTAGTATGGACTTACATAATCCTTTATCTTTTATTTGTCGTCCTCCTATTCATCAAATGTATTCATGCAGGAATTTACAAGATTTAGCATCTAAACTCCAACCCTCTGATGGATCACTCTCAATGGACTCCTTGGATGTTGTAACTCCACAACCAAGCACTCCTCGGCTTTGATGCTCGGACTCTTCGAAATGGTTGGAGTACCTGTGTCGGACACGACACGACATGGGTATGGGTATGGAATATGTGTTGGATCCTCCAAATTTAAACCGGACACTTCGCCCTTTTTTACTTCTTTTTTTTTCTTTTCCTTTTCTTTCCCGTTTCTTATAATTGAAAACTAAACCACAAAATTGTATTTTATTAGTCTTAACATCCTATTTAATACTCATTTCCTTTTTTGTGAACTATTGATTTTGGTCTATTCAAAATGAAATCTTGGGTTAATAAAAAAAAATTGAAGCTTGAAAGACTTACCCACGTACCCGTGTCCGAAATTTGAATTCTTTTTAACCATATCCCCGTATCCTACATTTTAGAAAATAAAAGATCCGACACTTAGATACGTATCCGTACCCGAGTACGAGCATCATAGCTCCTCGATATCCAACTCATCCAAGATACCCACCTAATGAGTGTAGTCCTTTAAGTTTCTTTTCTTGCCCTTATTATACTTTTTGTCTAATCTTTCGTTCTTATGTTGAGCCAAAATCATATAAAGATGCAATATTAGATCGAAATTGGAGAATTGCTATTAAAGAAGAGCTTCATGCACTTCAAAAGACAAGTACTTGGAAGTTGGTCTCTTGCTAGAAAATAAGCATGTGATTGGTTGTAAATGGGTCTTCAAGATTAAAACTCGATTTGATAGCAGTTCAGAGAGATATAAGGCTCGCCTTGTTGTAAAAGGATACTCTCAAGAACATGAAATTAATTATGATGAGACTTGTGCTCCAGTTGCCCAAATGAAGACCATACATACTCTTATCTCAATTTCTTCAATTCGACGATGGCATATTGAGGAAGTATATATGAAACCCCCACCTAGTCTCTACACAACACAGGTCAAGTTTGCAAACTACGTCGCACTTTATATGGATTGAAGCAAACTCCTCGAGCTTGGTTTGAGAAATTTAGTTCTACATTAGTACATATTGGTTTTCACTGTTCTGATAATGATTTTGCTATGTTCTTGTGACATACTTCAACTGGATGCATTATTACGTTATTGTATGTTGATGATATGATCTTATTGGCGATGATGATCAAGGTCTCTCAAATTTGAGCTTCAGAAAGTTTTTAAGATGAAAGACTTGGGATATTTGCGTTATTTTCTTGATATAGAGGTTGCTTACTCTCCACGTGGATATATCTTATCTCAGTCTAACTATGCCAACGATATTATCTCTCATGTTGGCTTAACTAATGAACGACAGGTCGATACTCAAGTTGAGATAAATCATAAGCTTACATCTGATGATGGAGAGCTTTTCACCGATCCAACAAGATATAGGGAGCTCATAGGATCTCCTGTTTATCTTACTATCACTCGACCTAATATTACATATGCTGTGCATATAGTAAGCCAGTTTGCTTCTGCTCCTAGAACATCACATTGGTTTACTATTTTAAGTATATTGAGATATTTACAAGGCACTCTCTATCATGGTTTATTATTGTCTTCAACATCTAATCTAACTCTTAGAGCATTATCTAATGCTGATTGGGCTGGTGATCCTTCAGATAGGAAATCTACTATCGATTATTGCATTTTCTTAGGTAAATCCCTACTATCTTGGAAAAGAAAGAAACAATCAGCAATCACTAGATCTTCTGCTCAGTCTATGTATCGAGCTATGGCTTTTACTACTGTTGAAATTATTTGGTTTCGAGGACTTTTTGATGAGCTTGGCATACTACCATCTAGTGCTACTCCCATGTATATTGACAATCAGAGCGCTATTCAGATTGCTAAAAACCTAGTTTTTCATGAGCGTACTAAGCATATTGAGATTAACTGCCACTTTGTGCGTCATTATTTTTTGGCGGGCTCCATCTTGCTTCCTCACACCTCTTCTACGACACAGCTTGCTGACTTTTTCACAAAATCTCATACAGTTGTCTGATTTCTGCAATTGTTGGGCATACTCAATCTGGTTCAACCATCATGAGTTTGACGAGGGATGTGTGTGTGTGTGTGTATAACCTTTATTCTTTGTATTTTATAAGTAAGGGTAGTTTAGTTTTTATCTATTAGGTTTATTGATTATAATTGTATATCATATATAGAGATGGAAAACAGATTCAATAGCCTTGAGAACTGCTGCCTTATTGTTCCAGCAATGGATCTCTGAATTTTGCTTAGACTATGTCAACAGTAGACAATTCTGTTTATGGCTTGTTTCCTCTTCTTCTTGGCGCACAGTTCTAGAACGCTATCTAGAAAATCCAAGGCGCTTTTTTTTTATGCAATTCCAGAATTGTGTTTCGTTACGAAGGTTTTTATGATTGCAATGGCAATGTGTTCGGAACTTGGTGTTAGGAACCAATATAAACTTGATGTTCTCAGAAAAGCTTCCTTCGGTATGTACATTTATTATTTAAGCGATGACTAGTTCTAGAAGCCAGGTATCTAAAACAACTTATAATTCTGTATCAATGTTGTATCAACAATTTCATTATGGTTTGTTCATAGAGCTGAATGACTCTACATCAAGCATAACACAAATTGAAGTTATAAATATTACTGCCCTCCAGTTCTCTGACTTTTCGAACAAAGAAGATTTTATTATATGAAATGAATGTTACATTTTCAATGGGGGCCAAGTGGTTGAGAAATCCTAGAAAACCTATCACTATTGAACCTAATAAAAATTCCATGAAAATAGTTTATTTTATCCCGCAGATCGTACGACTAACAGAATTTGGTGATTTTGAGGAAGCACTGGCTTTGTTCAAATTACTTCCACCAGAAGATTCAAGCCTTCGAGCCTCGAAGGAGCAGTCAATTCATATAAGGTAGTTGTATGCTCTTCAAATCTTTTGTTTCTCTCATCCAAGTCTCATCCAAGTCTATCGGGTGCACTCAACTTGTAAGAAATTAACATCAAGAATTGTAAGTTTCTAACCCACGTATAAGTTTCCAGTTTGATCCAGTGATGGGCACATCTTATTGAGTGATGTACTTGCTGGTTGCTCACTTATTTGTAACAAACTTTGAGGAAAAATGTTTTCTCGCACAATCACATTGGCTTGATGTAATACATAAATAAAAAAAAAAAAAAAAAAGGGTTAAACATAAATAAAAAAAAAAAAAAAAAAAGGGAAAAAAAAAAAAAAAAAAAAAAAAAAAAACACACACACACACACACAATAAAATAACATGAGGCGGTGGAATTGGAGTGATATCAATCCAATTCCACCCAAAACCAATTTAAAAACAAAAACACACACTACACATACAAAGAAAACGAGCGACAGAGAAAGAAGAAGAGGGAAAAGAGAAAGAAAAAAAGGAAAATTCGCCAACCTATTATGAATTAAGTAGGTTATACTATTAGGCTTGAATTCCTCAAATTTAAAATATAAGTAAAAAATTACTTATTGAAAGTTTATGTTTAATTTTATAGTTGTTAGATTGTTAGATTAAATTCAATTTTATTGAAAGGGTTAAGTATAATAAACAAGGAAATTGAGTAAAATGAAAGAAAAATTAGATTTGGTAATTAAAGAGACTTTATAAATCGCATAAATATAAAATAATTAAGTTTGGATATCGCCTATTTAATTAATGAAATTTCTTAAAATAGTTAATTATTGATTTAAAAATCATATCATATTTCAGGCGGCGATACGGATATTGGGATAGCTTATCAACCGAGTTGATTTTAGCTTACATAGTTCTGTGAGTGAAAAAATCTTAAACATTTTTAAAGTATTTATAAATTAAGTATATTAGTAAAGCATGTGCAATTATGTTTCGATTTTATGATTGTTAAAGATATCTCTTTTATTATGATACATGTGGAATTTCAAAGATTATATGTGGTACATTTATGACATGGTATGTGAGGCATATATGATACCGAGATCGACCAAAAAAATACCCATGATTATATACTTCTTCTAGTTTATAGAGGGGCCTTGACCATGTTCTATCCTACATGGAGGGGTCTTGATCGGATATTGGTGGCCGTGTTCTAGAATTGATTATGAGAGGTCTTGGAGACCAGCTTTCGTTCACGGAGGAGGCCAAAGGCCTTTGGCGAAAGTTCCTAGCCCGAAGGGCGGATTATAGATTTCATTCAGAGGATACATTTTTTGTGGATTTTTCAGGATATTGGATATGATGAGATTATAGTACAGTTATTGGTCGATGTTTATAGCCTGACTTTGAGATGATATTTTATGACGTTATGTGAACGTCTCACGTTGGGTATAATTATATGTTGTTATCTTATAAATTATTCAATGATATGAATTCGATTTTCGATAAAATGTAAAATAGAAAAAGTATATTTATTTTTGAACTTCTCTGCTCACGAAGATATCAACTCATATATTTTCCCACGTTTTTCCTTATCAAGCGACAGTTGAGTATCTGGGCATCTTTTGAAGTTGAGCCTTAATTTTGGAGTCAAAGCTACATGACGGAGTTTGTTAGTATGACTCACTTCATAGAACATGTAGTTAGTATTTTGGGATGCATGTTCATGTCTAGATGTGATTTTGCATCAGTTATAGATAGTTATTGGGCTCATTATGTATTTTGTATCTACATATACATTTCATTTTACTTCTTGGTAAAAGTTGAGGTTTCGTTTATCTTTATTGTGTTATGATATAGTTTGGGATTTTTGTGAAATTGATTACAGGTTGGTTAGTCCTATCTACAGGGAAGATAATGCTGAAATTCTGTTAGAGAAATGATGTATAAAAAGTGATATATTGTACTTGTAGTGGCCTTGATGGTAGGTCCGACTTTTAGTTGGTACTATCATCGGGCATGCCACGTCCAGATCCATAGTGTTACACGGGACGGGGCGTGTCAGTTTGGTATTAGAGCATACATTAGAGTTCATGGGTTTATATTGTACATGCATACATTCTGATGTTTAGCATACCATGCATAACTGTAGGTGAGTAATGCCTTGTGGTGTCAAAACTCGAAAGCTCCAAGATATATTGCCCGAATCTCACATTGCTCTTGATAGAGATGAACTAAGAGAGCCCGAGAGAGTAGATGAATCAGTTCACCAGCCTCCTGAACAATGGAGATAGGGAAATGTGATTGGAATTGATCCTATGACTGTTGAAAGAATTGCTATTGTTGTTGCCTCGGCTATGCGTAGTACTGACAGAGATTTCAGTATTGAGAGGGCTACAAAATTAGGGGCTAAAGTTTTCACTAGCACAGCCGATCTGCAGTTGCGCAGGCATGGATGACCAAGATAGAGAGGGTATTTGATGTTATGGGTTGCTCGGAGGATTGAAAGTTGTGCCTTTCTACTTTCTTATTAGAAAATGGTGCATATGATTGGTGGCAATCGGTATGGAGCACATAACTAGACCCTTCCATCATCACTTGGACAGATTTTTGGCGTATCTTTTATGATGCCTATTACCCTCGATCCTATAAAGATGCAAAGCAGGAGGGATTTTTGAAGCTAGTACAAGGGCATATGACAGTTGCAGAATATCAGGTTAAATTTATTGAACTTTCAAAGTATGCCCAAGTTCTGGTAAGCAACGAAATGGATAAATGCAGATGGTTTGAAAATGGGTTAAGAGAAGGGATCCGGTCAGTAATAACAGCTACAGGCTGGAATGTATTTAGCAAATTGGTGGAATCAGTTTTGAGAGTAGAAAAGAGCATTTCTGATATGCCAAGTGGTAGAGAGCAGATAATGTTCAGAGCAAACAGTAGTCAGACAATGGCGAGTGCTTCTAGCTATAGACCACCACGGAGGGACAGTAGAAGATTTCGACCTGGTGTATCCAGTTCAGGTCAATTCAAATCTCAATTCCGAGGAAGTCAGGGTCCTAGATTCAGTCCCAGTACTATACAACAGCCATTGGCCAATCGTACTTATACTCAGGGTTTTCCTAGGGATCATTTACTCCGAGATAGGGAGAGAGTTCTACTAGTGCCAGATTTCTTTCTTGCCAGTTATATGAAAGATCTCATCCTAGAGAGTGCTTAAAGTTCAAAAGAGTTGGTGTTTGCTATCGCTATGGCCAAGAAGGACACCTAAAAATGAACTGCCCGGTTGTATTCCAGGAGGGTGGCGTGGCACAAAAGATGTTTCCTCAGCAGAGTGTTGGTAATACAAGACAGAATTAGACTCAGAGAGATGATTCAGCTAACAGAACAGGTGCAAATAGTGTAGCCCAGCCTAATATTACAAGCGGTAGTGGTACGAAATCAAAAGGTCAGGCAAGACGATCGAAGACCCAAGGTAAAGTTTTTGCTATGACTCAACAGGCGACAAAGGAGTCACCAGATGTTATCATGGGTATGTTGTCCATTTTTTATGGAAATGCTTATATTTTGATTGATTCTGGATCTACACATTTCTTTATGTCATTTGTATTTGCTTTATATGCAAATCAAAAGCCAGAACCACTAGGCAGTTATTTGTTAGTGAGTACACCAATAGGAGAATCATTATTAGCAAACAGTATATATCGAGATTGTGGGATTAAAGTATAGGAGAATGAGCTAAAGGCAAATTTAATACCTCTTGACATACGTGATTTCGATGTTATCTTGAGTATGGACTTTCTAGCAACAAATCGAGATTCAGTTGATTGTTTTCGAAAGGAGGTTGTGTTTAGACAGTCAGGACAGCCTGAAATTACATTTAATGGACAGCGCAGAATTTTACTGTCTTGTGTGATATTTGCTATTGATGATAGAAGATTACTCAACAAGGGTTGCTATGCATATTTGGTTTATGTGATTGATACGAGTGCTAGAAAACTAAAACTTGAAGACATCCCAATGGTCAAGGACTTTCCTGATGTATTTCCAGAGGAATTATTAGGCTTACCATCAGACAAAGATATGGAGTTCACTATAAATCTAATTCCAGGAACTATACTTATTTCACGGCCACTATATAGAATGGCACCAGTTGAATTGAAAGAGCTAAAGGTTCAGTTACAAGAGTTGGTAGACAAGGGTTTCATTAAACCTAGTGTATCTCCGTGGGGAGCATCAGTTTTGTTTGTGAAGAAGAAAGATAGCACCATGCGACTGTGCATAGATTACAGACAATTGAACAAAGTGACAATTCGTAATAAATATACTTTGCCATGCATTGATGATCTGTTTGATCAGTTTCAAGGTGCTACAGCATTTTCAAAGATTGATTTACGTTCTGGATATCATCAACTTAAAATCAGGGACAGTGATTTGCCAAAAACTGCTTTCAGGACAAGATATGGTCATTTTGAATTTCTTGAGATGCCATTTGGGTTGACCAACTCATCAGCAGCATTTATGGATATGATGAATATAATGTTTTGCCCGTATTCAAACAAATTTGTGATGGTATTCATTGATGATATTTTAGTGTACTCTTGAGATCATGATGAGCGCACAGAGTATCTCAGAATCATTTTGCAGACTCTACGTGATAAGTAGTTATATGCTAAATTCAATAAATGTGAATTTTGGCTTGATAAAGTTATATTTTCGGGACATGTCAGATCAGCAGAGGGAATTTATGTTGAACCGCAGAAAACTGAGGCAATGATCAAATGGGAAAGGCCTACTAATGTGACAAAAATACGAAGTTTTCTTGTCTTAGCAGGCTGTTATCGTCGTTTTGTAGAGGAATTTTCTAAAATTGCTCTGCCTTTGACCAGTTTGACTAGAAAGAATGCTAAATTTGTTTGGAATGAAGATTGTGAAAGAAGTTTCCTCGAATTAAAGAATCGATTAGTGTCAGCTCTAGTTCTTACCCTTCTATCTCCCGTTGAAGAGTTTGTGATATGTAGTGATGCTTCACGTCGGGGTCTAATGGGAAAGTTATAGCGTATGCTTCCAGGCGTTGAAGAAACATGAACTGAGTTATCCTACACATAACTTAGAACTAGCTGCAGTTGTCCTCACCTTGAAAATTTGGAGACATTACTTGTATGGCGAGCGATGCCAGATATATACAGATCATAAAAGCTTAAAGTATATTTTCGATCAGAATGAGTTAAACTTGAGGCAAAGAAGATGGTTAAAGCTGATAAAAGATTACGACTACAAGATTGATTAGCATCCAAGGAAGGCTAATGTAGTTGCTGATGCTCTCAATCGAAAAATATCGAGTCCTATGACCCAGACTAATGCAGTATGTTCATCTTTGTTTGGTGAGTTCAGAGCTTCATGTGTCCAATTATCAGTTACCAATGTAGGAGCATTGTTTGCCAACTTCCAAGTGAGGCCTACTTTGATTAACATAGTTAGAGAAGCTCAAACTCAAGATCCAGTATTGAGCAAATTGAAAGAAGAAGTTAGTAAAGGTAAGCATACAAATTATACCATTCGAGATGACGGAGCATTAGTTATGGGAAACAGATTATGTCTTCCAGATGATTCGAAATTGAAGGGAGAAATTCTAAAAGAGGCACATAGTTCAGTTTACGCGATGCATCCATGTAATACAAAAATGTATCGTGTACTTAAAGAACATTATTGGTGGAGTGGAATGAAGAGAAAAATAGCTGAATTTGTATGTAGATGTCTCATTTGCCAGCAAGTGAAACCAGATAGTTAGAAAATAGTAGCATTGTTACCAACGTTGCTCATTCTTAAGTGGAAATGAGAACACATTACTATGGATTTTCTACTTGGACTTCTATGGACTCAGAGTGGACATGACAACATATGGGTCACTGTAGACAGATTGACGAAGACTGCCAGATTTTTGCCTACTAAAGTTACCTACTCGTTGGATAAATTGGGAAAAATATATGTTGATGAGATAATCAGTTTGTATGGGGCGCCAGTATCTATTGTTTCGGATAGAGATTCTTATTTCACTTCTAAATTTTGGCCCAGTTTGCAGAAAGCTATGGGTACTAAACTTCATTTCAATACAGCTTTTCATCCACAAACAGATGGTTAGTTTGAAAAAAATATTCAAACTTTGGAAGACATGTTACGAGCTTGTGTACTACAGTTTAAAAGAAATTGGGATACTCATCTTCCTTTGATGGAGTTTGCTTATAATAACAGTTATGATTCGAGTATAGAAATGGCTCCTTTTGAAGCACTGTATGGTAGGAAATGTGGAGCTCTAGTATGTTGGGATGAAGTTGGTGAAAGAAAGTTATTGGGTCCTGAATATGTCCAGATTACTGCTGAGAAAGTGAAGATAATTAAAGAAAAATTAAAGACTTCCCAAGATAGACAAAAGAACTATGCAAATAGATGCAGAAGAAACCTTGAATTTGATATTAGGGATAGAATTTTCTTACGATTGTTGCCATGGAAATGTGTTATCAGATTTGATAAACGAGGTAAATTAAGTCCAAGGTATATTGGCCCATATGAGATTGTTGAACGCATCGGTCCAGTTGCTTATTGATTAGCTTTGCCAATGGAATTGTTCAGAATTCATGATGTATTCTATGTTGTAAGTATATTTCAGATTCATCTCATGTTTTAGAATCACAACTAATAGAGCTGAAAAAAAAATCTTACATATGAAGAGAAACCAGTTCAGATATTGGACAGAAAAGAACAGGTCTTGCATAGTAAGACTATTCCCTTGTTTAAAGTTTTGTGGAGGAATCATGCCGTAGAAGAAGCGACATGCGAAAGTGAAGAACAGATACTTTCTCAGTATGCACGACTTTTTCATACTTGATCAATCGAATTTCGAGGACGAAATTCGTTTAAAGGGGTGAGTTTTGTAATACATTAAGTAAAATAATGGTTAAACATAAAAAAAAAAAAACAATAAAATAACATGAGGCGGTGGAATTGGAGTGAAATCAATCCAATTCCACCCAAAACCAATTTAAAAACAAATACACACACTATACACACAAAGAAAACGAGCCAATAAGGAGAAGAAAAAGGAAAATTCGTCAAAATGTTAGGAATTAAGTCGGTTATACTATTAGGTATGAATTCCTCAATTTTGAAATGTAAGTAAAAAAGTTACTTATTGAAAGATTGTGTTTAATTTTATAGTTGTTAGATTGTTAGATTAAATTCAATTTTATTGAAAAGGTTAAATATAATAAACTAGGAAATTGAGTAAAATGAAAGAAAAATTAGTTTTGGTAATTAAAGAGACTTTACAAATCACCTAAATATGAAATAATTAAGTTTGTGTACGCCTATTTAATTAATGAAATTTCTTAAAATAGTTAATTATTGATTTAAAAATTATATCATATTTCAGACGACGATACGGATATCGGAACAGCTTACCAACTGAGTTGATTTTGGGGTACATAGTTTAGTGAGTGGAAAAACCTTAAACATTTTTAAGGTATTTATAAATTAAGTATATTAGTAAAGTATGTGCAATTATGTGTTCGATTTTATGATTATTAAAGAAATCTCTTTTATTATGATACATGTGGAATTTCAAAGATTATACGTGGTACATTTATGAAATGGTATGTGAGGCATATGTGATATCGAGATCGACCAGAAAAGTATTCATGATTATATACTTCTTTTAGTTCACAGAGGGGCTTTGGCCGTGTTTTATCCTACACGGAGGGGTCTTGACCGAATATTGATTTTGACCGTGTACATATAGTTTACATAGGCCGTGTTCTAAAATTGATTATGAGAGGTCTTAGAGATTGGCTTTCGTTCAAGGAGGAGGCCAAAGGCCCGTGACGAAAGTTCCTAGCTCAAGGGGAGGATTATAGATTTCAGTCAGAGGGTACATTTTTTGTGGATTTTTCAAGATATTGGATATGATAAGATTATGATACAGTTATCTGTTGATATTTATAGCTTGACTTTGAGATGATATTTTATGACGTTATGTGAATGTCTCACGTTTGGCTATAATTATATGATCTTATCTTGTAAATTATTCAATGATATGAATTCGATTTTCGATAAAAATATAAAATAGAAAAAGTATATTTATTTTTAAACTTCTCCACTCACTGAGCTATCAACTCATATATTTTCCCACGTTTTTCCTTATCAGGCGGCGGTTGAGTATTTGGGCATCTTTAGGAGTTGAGCCTTGATTTTGGAGTCAGAGCCAAATAACAGAGTTTGTTAGTATGACTCACTTCATAGAACATGTAGTTAGTGTTTTGGGCACATATTCATGTCTAGATGTGATTTTGCATCACTTGTAAATAGTTATTGGGCTCATTATGTATTTTGTATTCATATGTACATTTCATTTTATTTCTTGGTAAAAGTTGAGGTTTCGACTTATCTTTATTGAGTTGTACTGTGAAATTGATCACAGGTTGGATATTTTCTGTTTACATGGGAGATAATGCCCAAATTCTATTAGAAAAATGACATATAGAAAGTGATGTATTGTACTTGTAGTGGCCTTGATGGTGGGTCCGACTTTTAATTGGTATCTATCATCGGTGCATGTCATGTCCGGATCCAGTAGTGTTACACGGGGCAAGGTATGTCACTTGACTCTAGGGTAAGATGGCGAATGCCTAAGGTTTAGGCATTTGGTCTTCTGGGCACCAAAGAGTTCAGCTGTACTATGTTGCTATATCAATCAAGTTGATTTGTTTAAATTGGGAACGCAATACCATCAGAATTTTAAAGAAGAGACCAACCTTTTCAGGTTATTTCTATTAGAACACCAAGACTGAAACGAATGAATAAGATATAATAACATGTTGAAAGCAGCTGACCTTACATCAAATGGACTAGAGAAACTGAATATTTGGAACAAACTTAAAAATGCCAGTCTAACGCTTTGCTCAATTGTAGAGTTCATTACAAATCTTTAGAGTGATAATTCTTTAAATTGAAACACGTGTCAGTCAGAATACCAACAGAGAAAAGTTTGCTAAAATTAAATTTATATGTTCACGTAGAAAGAAGCATGTTCCTTATGATTTCTTCGGGATGAAAGTTGAATATCTATGTACAAACCCATGATTGATGGTTTCGAGATCAAAATAGTTGCATTGCAACAATTTTATACTGCACAAAAGCTAAGAAATTGGCAAGACCAATATTCCTTAAACTAGAGCTACAAGAACCTAATTTAGGATGAAGCTGATCTGAGGATCAGAAAATATAAGATGCTGGCATTGGGAAGTTACAATAGCAACTGAGGTAGTTTGAGTTGATATTTTGTCAATACTGCTACTAGACAGGAACACAAGTATGTCGAATACATCTTTATCACAAGACTATGTCATTGATAACTTCATTATTTTTTCTATTTTAAATTCTCTCCTATGGACCCAGAAGAGATGTCCAAGTACCAGCTTCCTAAAACGATCTGACGACTCAAAGCAAAACCATGTGTATATTTTAAATTCTCTCCTATGGACCTAGAATATTTTCCGTGAAGCTTTTCAAACCAAAACCATGTGTATATTCTCTTTTTTGCTTCTGGAAAATGGGAAGATGGCGCTAGTAAAGTAATTAATTGTGCTTAGATGTGTAGGCTGAAGTATTGTATTTATCCTATGCTATAATTCTAAGAATTCTGCAATCTGAGTACGAGTGAATATGACAAGCTAGCAAGATAGTTACCGCATTGCTTTTTATACACTTGAGGCAAAAAGTATTGCTGAAACTGGCAAAATTTGTTTACTTTTTTCAAAGGCTGTTGTGGCTTACCAAGAACATCTGAAATCTCAAGAACACTTCCTAGTAATGTGAAAAAACCTAACAAAGTATATTTCCAATGCCTATTAATGCAGTCTTGCAAACTATGATAGATTAAATGGCATAAATCAGTTTCTAATTTTTTGAGAACATAAACTATGATAGTAAATGGCATAAACTATGAGAGTAATCAGTCTTGCTGAAATGCTAAATGGCCGGAGAACAGATACAGGTTGACTGACTGCATTTTTATTGTATGTTCTAAGCTAGTCGTCTGTAAAGTAATCATGTATGTAATGTTCCTAGAACTTATTGCATACGTAAAAGTTTGTGATGATGAACTATTGTGCATGTACAGATACGCTTACTATTTGTTTAAAATGGAAACTATGAGGAGGCAATGGAACATTTTTTAGCATCTCAAGTGGAAATCACTTACGTTCTCTCATTTTATCCTTCTATCATCATAATAAAATCATCTGTATCTGCGGAGGTTCCAGATCTTTCAAGAGGTTCCTCTGGCATCTCAGATGATATGGAATCTTCACCTTCACTGCATGTATTGGACTCTGAGGAGATTGCAGATCTTGAATCGAAGAAAATGAGCCACAACATGCTGATGGCTCTCATTAAGTTTTGCAGAAGAAGAGATCTAGCATTATTGAAAAACAATTGCTGAGGGAACTGAGGAGGCTGTTTCTAATACTATCGGAAATGATTTTGTAGCTTATGGAACTAATCACTCAAAGAAAGCCGGGAAGGTATGCTGTTGTGTTTTGCTTTTGTATTTTGTGATCCTAAGTGCTGCAATTCTTCCATTGAAGACAATCAAGACATTAATCAAATCACTTACAGTTTTATGAAGCAGAAAATTTTTCAAGTCCCTGTATATTGGCCTCATTTGCCAACAAGTGGTTTTTTATTGTTATCAAGTATGTTAATTCTATAAGCTAGACTACGTTGCTTAATCTTATCTAAGTAAATCGTGTAAGGTTCACCTATATAGTGGACATGTCAAATGCCATATTTTGGACCTTGGGATTATGTGGAACAGGGTCTTGAAGTTTCATACAAGTAACATAAGCATGCTATTCTTTTAAATGGCGCTAGTGTGCTTCTATGAAATTGTATGTGAGAATTATAAGAAGAGAAAAATCGTAAAAGGAGATATAATAAAAGAGAGAGGGTGCGAATTAAAAATTGTTACTTCTATTTGTAGATTGTAGCTGTGGGTTTAATGTGAAGAGTGTTAGTCTCTTGATTCTAGATGGAGTTAAAGAAGAGTCACTTGCCATGGAAAAAAAAAAAAAATTATTTGCATTCAGTCTTGTGTTGTTAACTTCTAGGACATTTGAAAATCATTCTAGATTAAGAATTGACTAATTGTTTCCTGAGGTTATAACATATCCCATTAACAACTCCTAAATATACCTTTGAAGTCCCCAAAAATACATTCTGCCATGAACAAGTGAATGCTCTATCTTGCATATAAACAAGCAACAAAGAATTTATAACTTGAATATATACACATTAGCCAAAAAGTTAAAGCATAAAGCCAGATTAGGCCGTGTGTGATTTATTCTTGTTCTCTTCTACTCTTCATTCTCTAGTATCATTGCCTCTAGCTTCAGACTATTAAGAGAGAATTCATATAAAATTTCTGTCACACAAAGGTCATTCTTTCCTACTAGAGAGAAAAGGAGGAAAGCATGAATTCTGAGGTGCAATGGAAAAGATCACATTAAAATTGTAATCAAAGTTGGAAATTTCGGATATACATATAATTGGTTGGTTCTCATGTATTTGAAATCTCCGTTCTTCTCTGTAGATGAAAGTGGTTGTGAACGGAAACCAAGCCAATAATCCTTATCAATGTCAACTTAAACTTAATTTTCTAAATATTTTGAAGCATCTTATGGTGCTTGTCTCTTTTTGGCAAAAATGAAAGAACCGGTTGTAAAAGATGGAATGCAGAATGCAGTGGTTGTGATCATAGGGTAGTGGCACCAGTTAGAACTCTCCCATATAAGTTTGCATTGTTTTTGTTTCCCAAGTCATATGGGTACTCTTTATGCGGATGAATTGAAGGTGGTGTAAGTGGTCAAACTGACTAGATGGAGGATGATATTTTCATGGTCTTTATTATCATCTACATTGGAAACCAAGAATTTGTATTTGCTGATATTCTGGAGCACAGTGTAGCATGTGGGTTCCTAAATTGTTTTTGAGCAATGGAATCCATGTTTTTGATTAATATTGCTTCCCCGTATTCTATTTCATGATTTTTCACTGGTTACAACTCCCCCATATTGAGTCACAGCCCTTTTTTTTTTTTTTTGATATCCAGATATCCACCTTACAGTGACTAAATTCTGGAGTGTACACCTTGGCTTCTCAAGCTACAGACAAGTTAAACCGCAGGTTATATCCCAAGCTGACCAGTGCTCAAGAGCTCCCCCAACTGATCTGTCAAAGTCCCAAGCAAGTCATTTCCCTCTTTGCACATTACCTTCCAGTAGAGCTTCTGCCTTCCAGGAGAATATCTGCCTTCCAAGAGCCTTCCAGGAATCAAACTCAAGACCTCTGATCTGCCAACCTTAAAGCGCCCTCATCTTTGCCAGTTGAGATGTGCCTTGGGGGCCACAGCCTTTCTTTATTAATAAATAACATGGTAGGCCTTGTCTTACATCTTTTTATAGTTATGAGCAAGTTCTTCATAGAAATTGCACTGTTGACTGACCACTACTGTTCCTTAATAAATTAATGTGGCAGGCCTTGTCTTAGATTATTTTCCAGCTATAAAGACCTCTGATCTGCCAACCTTAAAGCGCCCTCATCTTTGCCAGTTGAGATGTGCCTTGGGGGCCACAGCCTTTCTTTATTAATAAATAACATGGTAGGCCTTGTCTTACATCTTTTTATAGTTATGAGCAAGTTCTTCATAGAAATTGCACTGTTGACTGACCACTACTGTTCCTTAATAAATTAATGTGGCAGGCCTTGTCTTAGATTATTTTCCAGCTATGAAATCTTCATACAAAGTTCACTACTCTGTTCTAAGTCCAATATTTGTCTGTGGGTTGTTCCCCCTTGGCGCATATGTTAGTAAATTATTTGAGTTATCCATAAAAAAGAAAGGACACTGCTTTTATTTTTTTATTATTTTTTTCTTTTTTGTCAAATACAATAATTTGTTTGCACAGTATTATGTTTAAAAATCCACTATGTGAATTACGTTGATAACATGCAAAGTAAAGACCCTTCCATTAGTCCTAAAATTGACAATTTACTGTGTTATATATTTTATTGTGAAAACTGTTGGCTACCTAGTGCATTTCCTTTTCTTTTTAATATTGTTGGATTTCTGTATTTACTCAAGTTCAAAGATGTCACATGCTTAGGTATTTTACAAGACCCAAAGAATTTGATACCGGGTGATTAGCAAAAAAACGTTCCTATCGTTTGTACTCATTGCGAAAATGGTCTCTATCGTTTTGAACCTGCTATTTACACCCTCATTTCAAACCTTTCTTGCAGAATTGGTCCTTTCCGTCATATTCTGTTAAATCCATCCGTTAAATATGTATAATTTGATGTAAAAGGTCCCTATTGTTTGCTTTACTTACGCAAATAGTCCTTATCATTTCAATTTTGATATTTGGATATTTAGATCAACATTTCTTTGTTTAAAAGGTCCTTGCGTCCATTTTTTCTATTATAACATTATGAAATGATTAATTTATCATCATATTTAAAGAACCAAATATAAAATAGAAATAATATAAACAAATT
>NW_019231029.1:140589-145385 GCF_002742605.1 Olea europaea var. sylvestris
GCAATTGTCTCTCGAGTACTCTAGGCTTAAGTATTTTTGTTACTTCTCACCCTGTTCCGACATTGTTCTCCAAAGATGTCATCTCCACCATTTAATTTCCTCCTTCACAATTGTTTATTAGGATGCTGAGTACTTAGTTTTGATAAATATCTCTGATTCTGAATATATCTTTGTTGCAGCCCCTCTGTGGGACAGACCCCATGCTTGTCCTAGATTTCTCCATGCTTGTTCTTGAAAGCTTTCCAACCTAAACTATTGAGCTATTCTTGTTAGGGAAGATTCTAGCGAACTTCATCAACTCTTATTTAAAACATAATGCTCCAAATATGCAGGCTGCATAATTGGAAATTATGCTTGCAATGAATGAGAGTAGCATTTCAGGCAATCTCCAGAATGAAATGGTAAAGAATTTACGTTTTCTTTAGCTGCTTCAGATGGTAGCTTTCATGTCCATGATGTTTAAGGAAAGATAAACTATTTCCTGTTTTATAAAAGAAAATCCATGCATGTAATTATTAGAGACACGCCAAGGGTTGCTCCTCTAGAAGAAGTTTGCAAACCACTTCCCTCAATTAGCAAAAAAATAAATAAAAAAAAAATTAAAAAAAATGCCCATCATAAATATACCACTTGTTCACACAACCAAACTGCTGGATTGAACTTTGTTGTTTTCTTATTTAAATGGTTCTGGGCTATTAGGTATGGATATTTTCTTTTAAAGTATCTTCTGCTGCATGGCAAGTACAAATCTATCTTTTTGAAGTGCTTGACTGGTACTTAGATCTTAATTATCAGCAAAATGGGATGAGATGATTATTCTCCTACGAGGAAGAAACTCTTGTCTTCTTTGGATAGTATTTCGTGTATAACCCAGAGGTTTCGTTGAAGCGTCTTTCCCCAGATACTTTGTATGAAGAATGTGCAATTCTTTTGGGCTTGCTCTGTCCATATACGTTCATAAGGTACTTTTTCATGCTGAAGTTTTTTCTGTCCTGTTATGCTCTTTGCCGAGGAGACATGCATGTCTATCTTAAGGTTTTTGTATCGTTAGCGTCCGATATGCATATCTTAGTTTTCTTTTGGTCTGAATATATTGAGATCGTTCTGAAGCTTGTATGTCGGCTTAAACCCAGCAAGTAATTCACACGGTCTAAGATTGAAAAATGTACCTTATTGAGCCAGATCGATTATAACCAGCTGCCTGCTGTTGACCCTTTAGGGATCAAAATTTTTGTGATGCCTCAGTGCATGAGATTATACCATGCAAAATCATAATAACATCTACTAGAACTGTTGTTCGACTGAGTTGCTAAACTTTTTAAGTGAGTTTATTGGTCTTTGTTAGGTGCTTAATGCATCTTTTGTGTGTGTGATGTTAATGTAGATCATGTGCAAAGAGATCTTGTTAATTCTTTTTCCTCTTCTTCTTTTTTCTTGGAGCAACTCTTCATTTTAAATATGCTAACCTCTTTCTCTCTCCGTATAATTTATAGCTTCATGTTCCTAAACTGGTACTGTCCTATTGTGACCGGATATACGAGTCTGCACTCCAACATTCAGCAAAATCTAGTGGAATGCACCCAACTCTACTGCAAATATATTTGAATTCTTGGAAGACAACCAAAAACCTTTTAAAAAAAAAAAAAATGAATCGCTCATTTGACGTCCGCTCGGAGCCCTGGAAACCCAAAGCTTAGTACGGAGACTGGTAAAAATAAAGGCCGCTTCTCAAAGAAGATTGCAGAAACTGAGGGAGCTGAGGACACTTGAACCAGTGCAAGTGGCACTAACTGTGGGAGGAGTGATGGTGATGGTTATGGTAATGGGGATGGGGATGGTTATGACATCAGTGAAGAAGTATCTTCTAACATTATGCTTGATAAGGTCCTTGATTTGTAGATGAAAAGATGGGATAGAATTAATGGAGCACAGGCCTTAAGGCTTCTTCCTAGGGATTCTAAGCTGAAGGTAATGCTCTTGCTGGGTAAATTACCCACAACCGTATGTAATATGTATCTATCGTCATCATTTAAGTTTCCAGTGTTCGCTGGGATTAATGTGCTACGCAATACATATTTGATTAGAATCTATCTCTTGGCGAAAGCTTCTTTTTCTGGGTAGTAAATCTTTATTAAAATTTTCCATCATCGTAAAAGTTTTCCTTTTGGGTTCACTGCAGAACTTGCTTTCTTTTCTTGAACTGCTTTTGTGAAAAATCCAGTGAAACATGCTGGAAGTTTTCAGTGATAAAGAGCTTGAGAGAGAGTGAAAACCTACGGGTATGTTTGCTTCTAAATATTCACGGGTATAAACAAGAAAAACGTACTTTTCTTTCATACATTGATGTGTATCCTTTCCCTATGTTCTGTTACATGGAGCATGCCATGCTAACTGTAAGGGCACGGCTAGTGGCTTTTCTAATTCAAACTTATGCTGTGAACTGCTTTTTCTTTCTGGCAATAGATTAGGCAAATTGAGAAAATAGTGTAATCATGGATGACTCTGGTATTTTTTCAGTCCAGTCCATAGTGCAATGCTCTTTCGACACTCGGGTTCCCTTGTGTGTTTGGTAGAGCTAAGAGCATGCATAAATGCTGTCTTAAATGGTGAGGAGGGAAACCAATCTGAAGTTTTACCTCTCTAAATGTTCATTTATTTCAGACCATAATCTGAATTTACTTTGTTCTGGTTTTCCTGCAAAAATCTTTTCATTTAATGGCCGATGGTATGTAACAGGTAAAAGATGAACTCTATAAACAAAGGAACATCGTGAAGATCACCAGCGATAGAATGTTCTCTGTTTGTAACAAAAAGATAGGTACTAGTGTCATTGCTATTTATCTCAATGGCAAGACAATTGTGCACTTTAAATGCTTCAAAGATTCACAAAATATGAAGGCTGTTGCGGAAGAGATTATAGTGTGGTAAGTAAAAGAACATTGTGCGCTTTGCATATTGTTTTTGGCGAATAAACATATCATCACTTCTGCCTAGTGTGGTAAATAAAATTTTCAGATCCAGTTTGAGCCCCTTTTTCGGGTAAACGTGCTCTGGAATAATGATTTTTCGGAAAATGTGAAATAGGGAAAATTTTTGGGTTTACATGTAAAATTATTTTATGGAAGAATGTGTGCTTGAAAATGAGTTTTAAACAAAATGGGGCTCAATGTGATCTGCAAGCCATGAAAAGTGAAGCCCAATTTGTTATTTCAATTGAGAACCGCTGCCTCTTAAATGCACAATTAAGAAGCATGCTATTGTTTCCTGGAAGTTATCGATCTATGACCATAAACGTTGCTATTCCTTGTACATTTCTTCTTGAAGGTGAGGTTTGCATATTGAATGGTGGTGATGTTTTGTTTTTTAAGTTTCACTATGGTAGTTGAAAGCTGATTTTGTTGTAAAAAAATAATTATCGAAACTAATTATTTTACGGGTTCGCGAGTATAATTGAACTGCGGGTATTTGTCATGATTTATGAGGTTATAATAATTTGTACAAGATGGGATTTGATTTTTTTAAAACCAAATTTAGATTAGAAAAGGTTACTCAATTCATGTATTCAAGTTATGATCATCTTCGACTCTTCATGAAAATATTGGTTTCCAATAAACATTTAAAATGTATGCAAATTAGTAATTAAAAACCATGTTTGCCAAAATTAATGACGGTTCAAATTCGTACATTGTTAAAGGTCGGCCAATTTCGGGTTTTAGTTTTGCACCAAACTTCCCTACAAATTGATAAACCACCACTCCAACTCTAGACCCATTGGAGGGTTCATCATTGTGTATAATCTCAACATCGAAAGACTTCTTAGCCTTCTTGAAGAATGCAGATTCCTTCTTCCATCTCTTCTCATGAGCCATCAAAAACACAATCCTTTTCTCACTTCTTGACAAAAAGAATTTGAGGGTCTCAAGCAGAGGCTCATAGAGATGATCATGGTACACTAAATCAGACCCCATTATCAAATCAATCTCTCTTCCTATAGCCTCCATGTTATGAGTGTCACCCCAAGAAAGCGCCGCCACTTCGACTGCACCGCCGTGGTGCTTCAACATTTCGGCGTTGGCGTTGACGTTGAACAGAATGTTGGGCAGTACGTGAGGTAGGTCCGTGACAGTGACATTTCCACCAAGTATGGCAGCTGCTGCGATGCCAACTACACCAGTGCCTGAGCCCAGTTCAAGAATGCGGATTGGGCGGTGTTGGGTTGCGCCGCTGCCGTTGAATACGGCGGAGAGAGGTGTGGTGATGCGGGGGTGGTGGCGATCGAGGAGGGTGACTAAAGTGGTGGCGGCAGGCCAAAGCTGGAACGAGAGGCCTTGGGAGGGGAATTGCCTGATTACTATGGTGGAGTTGATTGAAAGGAGATTGTAAATTTGTTGCTGGATCTCTTGGGATTGGAACTGTTGACTTTCTGCGCAGTCTTCTTGGATTTCAGATGGAACATCTCGAAGTACTAATGGTTGGAACATAGTGAAAGGGATAATATCAATGAAGTGGTGGTTGGCGAAATGGGCTGCGAGAGCGGAGCGTGCGGTGCTTTTATTCGATGTTTGGGTGGTAGCCAAAACAATCTTGACAAGGGATGGTCGTGGATCACTTGACACACCAAAGTAGATAAGCCGGAGAGTTAAAGCTCTTAGTCGTAAGTTTTGCAATTAGTGAAGAGATCTATTACCGAGCCAACGATCTCTATATGGGCCTAAAAGTGGACCAAGTCCATAAATTTATTATCTTTGTTAAGATAATTTTTAGGAAAAATTAACTCAAACCCCCCCCCCCCCACC